>NC_066583.1:573448724-573748724 GCF_024323335.1 Lathyrus oleraceus | reverse complement strand
AAAATCAAATAAATATTTTGTTTAAATAATAAATGTGTGATGCTTAATTAAATAATTATTTAATTTAAGATTTATTTTATTTTATTTATCAATTAAATAAATATTTCATTTGCGATTAAATATTTGGGAATTAATGTTAAAGTTTGATTAAATATAGTATATATCGTAAGAGAGAGTGTGATGGTTAGGGTAAAAATTAAGGTTTGAGGCATATCACTAAACGACGGATCTGAGTCTGGAGAGACCATTTTGGGAGCGACCGTGAGGCGAATTAGAAAGGGAGGAACATCAATACCTTGAAACCTCAATTGATAAGGTAATTGGGTGGGGGGAATTGCTTAATATATGGTGAGTTTTAGGCAATAGAATGATGAGGGTTCCCTTACCCTCTCATCAGCACCAACTTATTATTATTTTTATATCTGTGAAATGTATCGAATCAAAATACAAGTATTTTGTTGTATTAATTTGCTATGACCATATGGGTTTTGGCCCAACCCTTTGGTCACATATCGTATGAATAATATATTTTATATTAAAATTTTGGTTTTGGGAATCGTTGTTAAGATCTGTACCCAAATGGGATAATCTCATTTGGCCACTTTTCGTGATCCATATGATTTTTGTCGATAAAACTGTTTTTGGTGATTTGTTAATAAAATTGAATTTTGATGTTAAATCATAATATAATATGAAATTGCATGTTTGTGATTGTTGTATAAAAAAGTATTGATCCCCGGAATGTTTGACCAATTTTGATTTTGCCTAAACTCTATTGGTCAATTCTATATGATAATATCCCACAAGTGTTTATAGGATAACCCCATTCGATCAATCTTTGTCCTTTTTGAGTTCTGTTAACCGTAATCCCTTTTTCATAAAAAAAACTTAATAGATAACTTTTTCTGTAAAAAATCTAAAATTAATACTTTATGGAAAATCATAAGTTTTGGGAATTTGTCATTGAGAATTGTATGCTATAAGAATTCGACATTAGGAGGAGGAAACTTGGAAAATCTGAGGTAGGAGGACTGGTTACACGTATCGAAGGAGAAGTCACGCTTTAGAGCGGTTTAACAGAATTTTGCGCAAGTTTGACGTCCGATGTCAGAATAAATCTTATTATATCTTTTCAAAAAGGGAACCGTCCCAGAAATCAAACTCAATGTTATGCAATGACTATTCGTTTTTTAGGCGTTTAAGCTCGATTAAGTTCCGAAAACAACATTTTACTATTTTATGAAATTTTAGTAATTTATGTTTTATTTGTTTTATTTATTTATTTTGTTTAGGATTAAAAGCCCATAGGAATCATTAGAGTTTCTTTGTTTTATGTAATTAGGACCTTTGGCAATGCCATAAGTATTAACCTTTTGATTATAATAAATTTCAAAATTTTCTTTAATATTTCTGGAGAATAATAATAATTTTTATAAATAAAGCAAAAACTAACAAAATCTTTGTTCTTAGTTGAAATAAGTCTTTTTGTTGGAAAATTAATGATGTTAGTTTTGATAACTTTAACTTTTCGTAATAAAATAAAATTAATTTAAAATATTATGTTTAATTTAATTTAATCCTTTTGAGAAATTAACGATATTACAATGTTATGATATTATTCTAGAGGCCTATGACTGGCATTTGGGTTCATCGTTGGAAGATGTTATGATGATAATGATGAAATATCAATTTTTGGTGAATATACAACCTTTGATGATGTTTGGGTGATTTTATGTGGATGTTGGTTTGAATCCTTATAACATGTCATGCATTCATACTATTTCGGAGTTAGGTGAGACTTCGGTCTATTTTGGTGGCCTCAGATCCATTGGTGGGGATCATGGATCTTGGTGGAAAAGACTAGGGACGAGTCTCAGATCCATTGGTGGAGATCGTTGGTCTAGTTGGGAAGGACCAGGGACTAGTGGAATAAAATCAGTAACATTCCTCTGATTCCACAATATATTTTTGGTATCACATACATTTAGGTGATGAAGTTGGTGAACATTAGTCTTGCATACATTGATGTGTCTTGTGACGAATGGTTGTTTCGAGATTGTGTTTTATTTTGTGATTGCATGATTATCATTCATGTTTTGAGTGAATTATCATTTCTTGATTATCGACTGGTAGGGATCGTTGGTGTAGGTGGGAAGGACCAGGGACTAGTTGAATAAAATAAGTAACATTCCTCTGATTCCATAATATATTTTTGGTAGCACATACATTCAAGTGATGGGGTTAGTGAACATTAGTCTTGCATACATTGATGCGTCTTGTGATGGATGGTTGTTTCAATGTTGTGTTTTGTATTTGTGATTGCATGATTATCATTCATGTTTTGAGTGAATTATCGTATCTCGATTATCATACTATTTACTGAAACTTTCACCATTACTATATGTAAGTGTATTCTCACCCCTTTCTTGTTTTCTTGGTTTTGTGGTGTGCTTTGCACAGGTGATTAGCTGGACCGAGGTTTGTTGTCGCAGTGAGATGGTTGTTGCCTCTTAGCAGACTTTTATCTTTCGTATATTCTAGTTTTCAAATTAGAATGCTCTGATCTATAAAACTGGGGATAAGGGCGTTTGTTTTCATTACTTTGATTTATTTGTAATATACTATTATGAGATTTTGATTATGATGTATTGATTCAGTTATACTCAGACATGTTTTATGGTGTTTCTAAATAAATTTCCACAGTGCAACATCTGTTGTTTTATGATTTATGAAGTATTTATGATGGAGTAACATCATTTTCCTGTTATTTTTATTTAAAATATTTTATCCGGGGTTTAGTGTGTTGCACATAACATTGCATCGTAGTATAATCTTTAATGCGGAAAATATGTTTAGCATAAGCTGGATTCAAGCCTTTCTCAAAAGCACTAGGATTTCTGTGAACAACCCCATCAACATTCCCCAAAGTATCCCCTCTTTATTTTCCTTTTACAAATGATATCGACCCTTTATCAGTACATTGCCTTTCATGAGTCCCCCTTGCTCTTTGCATGGTAAAACCCCTATTGCCTTTTGCAAGTCTCCTCACTGCCTTTTTCACGAGAGAAGTTACCTTTGTCAGAACTTTGCATGTTAAGCAAAAATGAATGATTGGACGAATGTCCTATTCTCTTATCGTCTGTTTTGAAACATCTGACATAGGTTTGGCAAGTCCCTAGTTGTAGCCATATTTCGAAAACTTCATCCTCGCCATTGTGCCTGAGGAATATAATGAGGTTTTCGTACCTACTGCAAAGTTTTCTCTACCATGTGTATTGAGAATCATCAGCTCTATTCACTTGCCTTTTGCATGTTTCCCCTTCCCTTTTCGTGGGAAGTCCCATTGCCTTTTGCATAAGAAGTATTTCCATCTGCTTACCTTTTGTAAGTTCCCTCTTGCCTTTTGCAAGTCTTCTCACTGCCTTTTGCATGAGAGAGTTTACCATTGTTGAAACTTTACGTGTTGAGCAAAAATGAGATATTGGAGGAATGGAATATTCTATTATCATTTGTCATGAAACACTTGACGTAGGTTTGGTGAGTCCCGAGTGGTAGCCATATTTCAAAACCTTCATCCTCATCGTTGTGCCTGAGGGATATAAAGAGGTTTTCGTGCCTACTGTAAAGTTTCCTCTACCTTTGGTATGAGGATCATCAAGTCATATTTACACCAGCCTTTTGCAGGTACCCCTTTGCCTTTTGCATGTAATCAATTTTAAACCTTCCCAACCATTGCTGGGGATTAACATCTTTTAATTTTAAACCTTCCCATCCATTGTTAGGGATTGACATTTCCAAAATCAAAACCTTCCTAGCCGTTGCTAGGGATTGACATTTTTAAAATCAAAACCTTCCCATCCGTTGCTAGGGATTGCCATATTTATATATTAGGTATTCCAGTCGTTGCTAGGAATCGTCACTGAACTAACACCTTCCAAGTTGTTGTCGGGGATTGACATCTTTAGATTTCAAGTGTTTCAGCCGTTGTTAGGAATCGTCACTGAACTAAAACCTTCCTAGCCATTGCTAGGGTTTGACATCTTTATATTTTAGGTATTCTAGCCGTTGCTAGGAATCGTCGCTGAACTAAAACCTTCCTAGCCGTTGCTAGGGATTGCCATCTTTAGATTTCAGGTATTCCAACCGTTGTTAGGAATCATCACTGAACTAAAACCTTACCAACCATTGCTAGGGATTGACATTTTCAAAATCCAAGCCTTCCCAGCCGTTGCTAGGGATTGACATTTTCAAAATCAAAACCTTCCCAAACATTGTTAGGGATTGAAATTTTCAAAACCAAAACCTTCCCTCCGTTGCCAGGGATTGACATCTTTAGATTTCAAGTATTCCCGGCCATTATTAGGAATCATCACTGTCTCAGTCGTTGCTAGGGATTGACATCTTTAGATTTTAGGTATTCCTGCCGTTGTTAGGAATCGTCACTGAACTAAAACCTTCCCAGCCGTTGTTAGGGATTGATATCTTTAGATTTCAGGTATTCTAGCCATTGTTAGGAATCGTCACTGAACTAAAACCTTCCCATCCGTTCCTAGGGGGTGTACATATTTAGATTTCAGGTATTCCATCTGTTGTTAGGAATCGTCATTGAATTAAAACCTTCCCAACTGTTTCTAGGGAGTGACATCTTTAGATTTTTGGTATTCCATCAGTTGTTAGGAATCGTCACTGAACTAAAACCTTCCCAGCCTTTTATAGGGATTGACATCTTTAGATTCCAGGTATTCCATCCTTTGTTAGGAATCGTCACTGAACTAAAACCTTCCCAGCCGTTGATAGGGATTGACATCATCTTTTGAATAAAAAACTTATCCTTAGCGAAGTCATTTCTCCCTCACCTTTCTTCTTGACCTTTTGTCATTGAACTTTTCTCTTTTCTCTTTATTTTTTATTTTTTATTTTACTTATATTTCACATCATAACAGGCATTGCATATCATACATATCACGGCATAACCATCATATAACTAAACCATATCCTTCCCACATAACACAATATTCAATTCCCCGGCAAATGGCTTCATATCTGAGTCATTTTCCATACCATAAACACTTCCTCACAAATTCCCATCACTTCATATCACCTTTATCCCCAATAGGGAAAATTTTTGGATATTTTTTATATTTAATCCTTTCCTACCTAGAATGCGTGAGTCGTGGCTATCCATACATTCAGGCCCGAGAAAATTAAATAGGGGCAACTGTCATACCCCAAATTTACCCTACCTCTTATACAATTTTCATGACCCTAATTCATAAGCATACATTCATCATCTCATCATCTCATTTGCATTTATAGTCATAACAAGAAAGCATAAACTCAAGACATGGTGTTCATATATGAGAACCACCAAGATATCTTGATCATGTTGGGATGTGCCTAATCCACCCTAAACCATAATTTCTATCTTCAAGCATTATTTGACCTTGGGGGACTACACAAGTCATCCCACTCACCTTTAAAACCCTAATTGAAGGGTGAGCCTTGGTTGAAAGCTTTGCTTGTTCTGAAGGAGAAGGGCGATCTAAAACGCAACGAAATTTAAAAAATTCTCCTTTAGTGATCCTTACGAATGGGCATGATCAGTGATAGAATCATTACCTCTTATGGCGATTGAAACCTTTGATGCAGATCTACGGAGCGATCACGAACGTTGAACGGTGACAACGCCTCTACTCAGTCCACACGAACGGATTCCTTCAATCTCAGTGCTAGCTGCTACGAATGAAGGCTTTGACTGAAAGAGAGAGAGAGAGAGAGAAATGAAATTGCAACTGCACAAATGCTTCTGCACAAGGGTTCTATTTATAGAACCACTTGGGTGGGCTGCAAGCCAAAAGTCCACTTAAGTGTATGTGGCCCATATCTTATGATATGCCAAAATCACTTAAGCGTGTGGTACCTTACCATATTTCATATTCTACTTAAGTACACCGTACCTTACGATGTTCTACAATTCACTTAAGTGCACCATACCTTACGGTGTTCCTTAGTTACTTTATCTCTCATCAATCCGTCCTTTTGTGTGTGACCCTGTAGGTTTTCGCGACATTAGCAATTATATTAAATCACATATTTAACATAATAAATAATGAGCGATATCTAGCAACACATCACTGCTACCCAAGACACGAAAAGGTCATGTGATCTGACAAATCCTTTTGTGATAATACTTACGTGTATAATTACCCTTTTGCCCTTATGTCTATATTGAACACAAGGCATAGACCGTGTCATCCTTGTCCAGTTCAATATTGGGCCCGTAGATATTTATCCTGTTACGTAGGATGGGAAAATTCTATCTAGGTCACTCATGTCCCTCAACATGCTTCGTGGAGTACCCATCAACTGTCTTTATGGTCATCCAGTTACAGATAATGTTTGATCAGTAATAAGGCACTCGACTCTACATCTAGGGTACATAGTGGTTTCAGGTCAAAGGGTGGTATACACCATTATCACCATGAGAATAACTTATGACACTTAGCATAACATTCTATAGTATTCTCATAGAGGGTCAATCCAGTATAAATATTACTCTCAATATTCGTACTTATGTTTAAGACTTGATAACTCCTTACCCATGATCCATGATATGTGATCATCAGTCTATATACATAATAGTCTTAATGCTTTAATGTTATCCCACTTCACAATAAAGCTCGACTACAGATACTTTAAGAATAATGTCCTAATGTTTAATGGGATCTCATGATCAAGTCACAACTTGATACATTAAACAGACTAACTATTCTAGGGACTTTATTAAACAAACATAATAAAGAAAAAGCCTTTTATTATTAATAAATAATTCGATACAAGTACCAAAAGTATTGGCGTCTAGGGCTTACACCAACACATCTGGTCATCCATGGACCTCAACCCTAATCCCTTGATCATTTATGGCTTGTACAAGTCATCATTTGACTTTGTCCTTGAGGAAACCCTAATATACAACTCTTGGCTATGCATCAACCTTGTGAAGCTACATCATGACATCTCCTACACACTCAAACCCTAGTTTGCATGACTTTGTCCCTTGAAGAACATTTTGGTCCAAGAAACCCTAATTGTGCCCCTTTTTCTTATATGCTTTGCCATATATCTTGAAACCCTACTTCATGGAGATTTCACTTGATCACCTCATCATCTATTAGTCCATTAACATCCAACTCAAGCTCATTTCATTCCTCATTCATCAAAGGAACCCCAGAGATCAATTTTGGCCAAAGTTTGACTTTGGTCAAATAATTGACTTTTTGGTCAACCTTGACCAAATTCAATACATATTTTCAAAGCCCTATTTCCCCAACTTCAATCCTCATTCATCAAATATCCATCCACCTCTTTCACACATGGCATTATAAGTGAAATTTTTTGGTTTGAACCTTTGAATCATCAACTTAAACTCACTGGTTTTATCCTTAAACATGGCCCATAATCATCTCACATAGCATCAAGGCTTGGTTTTTATTAAGGTTTTCTCATTTAGTCTTCAAACAATCATCATTGTATATTGGAATTCAAGAAAACATCAAAATTGCAATTTAAGGCATGTTGGTTTGTCAAGTTTGACCTTCCATTTGGTCCAAACCCCATAACTTTTTCATATTTTAACATTTTGAGGATCTACTTCAAGCCAAATGTCCTAAATGAACTCCTCTCCAACTTTGTTTCAAGTTCCAAAATCTAATTCAATGCATAAGGACCTCAAAATAGGGATTAGACAAATCAGGTCAAGTTGCTTAGTCATGCCCAAAAGCATGTCATGACATTCACTTTGCACCATCGTCATTTTCACCTCAAAATACCTTTTGGCCTAATTATTTTTGCATTATGTTAAGGGTACGATAAAGTTCATTTAGCCTAATTTTTATTCAAAATGCATGAGACAATTTTAATTGGCCCAAGTGAAAAGTTCATATTTCATCATGCTACATGTAGCAAGACCAAACCAGCCAAAAAATGTTGATTCATTCACCAAGTTATCAATCATTTTTCCTTTCCACTTTAACCAAGAGCATTCTGTAACACTTTGAGGCACCAAATACAAGCCCAATTAGAAGTAGCAAAGGGACATATATGAGGCAAACCGAAAATTGCCAAAAGTAAAATTGCAACATTTGGATACAAGTCAAAATAGCCTCATCAGGTGTAGGGACCACCATCGCCTCACCTAAATCATGATGTTTACAAAACAAAGTGGATGGAAGGGAATCGTAGAGCAAAGAGAAACCACACTCAGCCAACAAGTTTGGCTTTTTGTCACATTTCGGGCTCATACCATTTAAAATGTATCAACCCTAAAACTTCAACCTAATCACTCCCTCAACTTCCCAATAAATAGGGGATGCTTCTCCCTTCCATAACAAAGCTTCAGATCCATTAAAACCATGCTAAACACACACTGCATTTCCTTCAAAAACAAAGCAATCATGTTTAATCTTTGAGCCATTTTCAACACCACAAAAACACTTCAATACCTTTATTGAACCTTCCGGAAGATAAATGGATCCTTAGAAGTGGTTGAGACCACCTCACCTGAGATCCACAAATCCATCGAAACCACCATCTAAACCTGATTCTGACAAGGTATTTAACACCATTATTTCATTCCAAACGAGTTACCACTTTACTCCTGATGATTTAAGCCCTATGTTTTGAGCTTCAATCATTGTACCAACACGGTTTAATTTTTATTTTAGGGTTGAGTTATTGTTCAGATTTGTCTAAAATTAGATCATGAGTATGGGGAAGGAAACAAGGATCAAAGGTTATATGGAATCCATGGTTGATTCCACTAAAAACCTTGAGTTGCAGAGTTTGGATTTTCACTTGTCCAAAGTTGAAGATGAATGCATGATTCGTTGCTACCCGAGTTTTCCATTTATATTTCAATTTAAAAACTTGAGTTGGCGTGTTTCTATTGATTGATTTGTTTGACTTGACTTCTGAGTTTGAGTGTATACTGGTCAACGCGCGTGTGTGTGTGCCCCATGATCTGGACACTCCATTTTGCATACTAATTACAAGTGATCAAATCCTATGGCTTTGGTTGGGCCATGTGTTATTTCTATTTGGTTTGTATTATTTATCTTCATCATCACGTTACTCGCCACCCCAACACGCTTGGCCCAGTGGTAAGGGGTTTGTCTTATGACCCCAAGGCCAAAGGTTGAACCCTAGGCGCGCCTCTTTGTTCATTTTTTCATTCTTTTATCTTTTACATTTTGCTTTCTCATTTTATTTTCTATTTTATTTCATCCTTTACCATTTTAATTTCTTTTTGTCTTCTTATTTATTTTAGCCAAATATTTTACTTAAGTACATCCCATCAATTATTTTATTTATTGCCATTAATAATTATTTTAACCATTTTCATTGGACCTTTTTACCCTTGTGTTTAATCATGGGTTTATGATATTCCATTGGTCATGGTAATTGGTCTTAGGGTTTTTTAATCTTCAGCACTTCAAACATGTTGATGAATGATCAATAGATCATTCTGGACACTTTGAGGCATTGATAGATTGCCCCTATTTGATACTGTTTAAACCTCTTGATGCATAAATGAGACCTTCACTTGTTTGAGCCTTGCTTCTGATTCTATTTGTGTTGGGTTATATCCATTGATCACTAACCATTAACACTTGATTTGGATGTCTAACTTGTACGTTATGTAACTTTTTAACTTGTAAATATTTGGGTGATACAATTTTCCACTCTTCAAATCATAGATATATGGACTTGAGGTTGTTATAACCTTCTATGATCCAAATCTATTGATAGATGATCATGTATCATCTTCAATACTTTGTATCAATGATAGGTTATCCCTCGATGCACCATATTTTGAGTCCTTTAACTTGTGCATAGATAATCCCTAGGTAGTTACCTTGTGTCATTTGATTTCTAACCATTAACTTCCATCATTAATCATTTGATCTTGTTAACCTAATTTACTATCTTGTAATTTATTTTCTTGTCAATTTATCATATTGTCATTTATTTTCAAGCACCCATCCTCATATTTATCATCAGTGTACATACATCTCATGCATCTTTATTTCTTGTCATTTACTTATTGCCATTGCATAATAAAAAAGAACAAAAACATGATAAAATCATAAGACAAAAAATTGTGACCTATTGTTGGACTTAGAGGTTTCATTAGAACCCTTGCATTTGGACCTTTCCCTAATTCTTGACCCCTTGCTCTAGCTTGGATTTTCATTTGTAACTTACAATCTTTTATTGTAAGAATGGAATTCATGGCACTACCTTAGGGAGACATGCTCTTAAGCATATTACCCACTTGTTAGCATAAGTCATTTTGGCACACAAGGCTTTCTCTTGGGCTACCTTACATTGAGACCCTTTATTTCCCGCATTTGTTAACTTGTAAATATCCATGTACATCACCATTTCAAAATCAATAAGCAATAAACCCTTGATCCAATGTCAAATGTCATTTTTCTAATCAAATTCAAAAATACAATAAAAATACAATTAGAATTGTGCACCACGAGTCTTAAGTGGTGGGGAATGAGTAAGAATGGAGCTTTCTTACCCTTACTCTAAGTATTTTGGACGCAAGACGCTTGGCTTGTTTGTTTGAAATATTCACCTTTGCCCATAGTCTTTAGTGCAATTCTAACCAAAAATATTTCTTTTCAAAACCCTAAAACAAACATCAACTCATCGAACCTTATTTTTGCGCCTTAGGGCATCACATCGAAAAACCCATTTTCAAGGTAAAATCATCCAACACGCAAACATTTTCTACTCCAAACTACGGGCCACTCTTGGGTCACTCTTGATTTATTTTTAACCACATAGGGAGAAGTTCGAGCCAGTGCGCTCGACTTAATCATTGTCATCTTCTGAGCTCGACCATCCATTATGTCCGTCGATGGTCTCATACTCTCATATAAATTTGTGAGTAGGGTGCAACTTGATTGCATAACAGATATCTCCCTGCAGGGAAAACTGAGTTCCAACATGTGTACATGACGAAATGTGCGCCACTTCTCTATCAAAGTTATTATTGTATATGTGGTTCAGATCCGATAAAATATAACTTTGATCAACCTCTATATTCGTGACAATACCATAAGGTTTCTATATGGTGATTCTCTGATGCATAGTCGAAGGGACTGCCCCAACAACGTGAATCCACTCTCTGCCATGGAGTAGGTTGTAGTTTGTCTTGGTGGGGATGACCACAAATAAATTAAATCTATAATTTTTTCCTAAAACAACATCTACTTGTATAACCCCTAAGGTTTTACTCATCTTCCCTTCATAATTTGACAAGACCATGTTGTGAGGTTTTAGGTTTGTGTCGAACTTGCCAATCTTCCTCAGCAAGAAGTGTGGAATTATGTTGATACATGATCCACCATCAATTAGAACATTATTTATGCCCATATTATCAACCTTGGCCCTTATGAACATGGGATTCAAGTTTTGTTCCATCGACATATCCAGTCGTTCAAATATTACCTTGTCTTCATTGACAAAACCATCTTTCATTTCATAATAGCACAAGGGTTTATGCTTCGCCAGTTCTTACACCAACCCATTGTCTTCTTCTTCCGTCACCTAAGTGATGTATCATATTCAATCAGTAACATTGATAGCATGTTACAAGTTATATCTAACTCAGGTTCTGAGCCATAATCAAAATCCACAATGGCCATGTCTTCATATTGGTCATAAATGGCTTATTTTTTCTTGGACTTTACCACATGTGGAAAAGGGGGAAATAACCTTTGTTTCACACGCCTTTTTCTCGAATAACCTTCATTACTGGTTTGAACACTACCACTTTTTCTTGAGCCTTTAGCTTCAAAGGAAACCTTCTTCTTACGTCGGTGCCTTCTTCATTGTGTCATGGTCATATGATTCTTGCCCTGGTAGTTCTTAGAAGTATAAGAATACTTCATTGAGACTTGTGAATTGTCTTGGTACGATGATTTTGTACCAACTGTGATTGATCGACATTTGCATTTATCATCATCAGTTTCCTTTGCATGTCAAACTCACTCATCTAAAGGAGCATTGGCTGGTGGGACATAAGCCCTGCTTTATTGTGCTTTGTGAGGGATCCCCCTCTTGTCGAACAAACAATTTCCTTGCTTGTCTTGTTTACCAAATTTCTTTGGTTGGTGACTCTGAGGTATAATTTTCTCCACCTCTTTGGCAGCCTCTTTGTCGAAGACTGCGCTGCAGCAGTGGCAGAGTGTAACACTCCAATTTTTGATTTATTTTATTTTATGATGCATATTTAATTATTCATATTTTATTATATGTGAAATTATGTGATTATTTATGAATATGTGAATTATTTGAATAAATGTAGATTAATTGAGTTTATCGGGATTTAGAATAATTCTATTTTATTTAAATAATAAGATAATAATTATATGATGAGAAAATAGGAGATTGGGTGTAAAATTTTAATTTATTATTAATATGAGTTTAATAATAGAATAATGGGAGCTTGGGGTGATAATGTGAATTAAAAGTGTTGAGGGCTAATGAGGTAATTAAAAAGAATTATGTAGAAAACCGTAGGTATATATTATGAAAGGTGAGGGAGAGTTAAGGTTCATCTAATTCTTAGAGAACTTGAGAAAGAGGCAAGAAGAGAATCCTAAAGCTAGCAGACACTTGCTTCTAGAAAATCCAAGGTAAGGGGGGATTTACTCTTAATATGGTGTAGAATGCATGATTGGGTAGAAGGAAGTTCTTAATTCCGATAGAGTTTCCTTACTTTTTCCCTTTTTGATGAATGATTGATGAAAAAGAATGATATTCTGAAATAACATGAATGATATGATGTACTATTTGATTTTCATGCACTGTTTTACTATGGAATTCATGAGTTCATGTTCATGATTTTTGTTTGTCGTGGTGTTCATATGTGGGTGATGAACTTGATGGATAAAGTATGCAAATCCATGATTAAATGAGTGAAATTGCATGTTATTTGGTGTATATGATGTGGTAATAATATATAATTGGTGTATAATATTAGATTTTCAAAATAAGTTGTTATAATATGTCAGGGCATGTTTGGATGGGGTTTTGGAAGGGATTTAGATGGCATAAATTGAGTATTTTTGTCATGGAATCTATGGTAATCGATTACCACTTAATGGTAATAAATTTCCACCTTAAAAATTAAGTTTTATGGGTTTTTCAGGGTCGGTAACCGATTACCACATATTGGTAATCGATTACTGCATGATGCAAGGAAGTTTTTGAAGTAAAAATGGCATAACTTTAGTTCCGTAAGCCCAAATGAGGTGATATTTGAAGTGTTGTAAAGTTAAAACACAGAGCAATAATATGGTAGTGACTTGTGAGATGAATTGACATGTTTGAATGATGTGTGGATTTATTCTTAATGTATGAACATATGTATAATTGTGTAAAATATTGTATATGCTTAATAATGAATAAATGTTGAGATGATTTAACATGATTGAGTGTCATGTATGAATATGATTCGTATCATGTATGAAATGCATGATTATATGGTGATTAATTATGTATTATTTGCATGCATGATTGTGGTAATTGCGTGGTGATAATTTTGGTGATATTGCATGTTGTTGAAAATCATGCATCATGGTGTACAGGCCTCAGTCAAGTTTTGATGTGCTCTGGTCCTTTGTTATGGATTCAGGAGCAAGTAGCTAATTCCAATAAGGAATTAGTGAAGTATTTCTTATGGTGATACCAACAAGTTTTGGTGTGCTTTGGTCCAATGGTGTGGATTCAAGAGCGAGTAGCCGGTTGCATATGAGAATTGGTGAAGCGTTACCTATGATGATGGTAATGATTGGTGTTCTCTGGTCCTATGGTGGGGATTCAGGAACAATATGGACTTATGTTATCTGTAACACCCCTTTTTCTACCCCAAATTATTTAGCATATAATCAGAGTAAATAAGCACGCATATAAAGAAAAAGGGCGTCACATCGACGTTTTCGAAACTTAAAACTTTCAAAAACCAACAATACACCTGGTCATTCAAAATAACACCTTTTTACTCATCATGAATATTCAAGCAATATGCGTTCGCAGCGGAAAATAAAGAATACTCATGTATTTCATAAGATGATCCATGTCCCATACCATGATCAAATAAAATAAAACAATTAATGACATAAAGCATATCAAAATAAGATATGAGTTCAATACCACTAATCTACCCAGTGTTACATGACCAGAGCATTGACTCAGTACCTAATTGCAAACTAAATACGGAAACTCTCCAGCTATTCTTGAGCGAGCTACCGTCCACCTACTCCTGCAATACTACTCTGTAGTATCTGCACGATACCCATGTAAAGGTAACATTCAAACAGAAAGGGTGAGAATTCCAAATCATTATGAAATAGCATAATAAGGCATAATGAATTAAAACAACAATTCAAGAATTCATCACACTTTGTATAATCACGTCAATAATATTAACCAACAATCATCTCACATATTTCAAACGTACATCGCATCCACATCAATACATGCATTCAATGATCACATCCCTATAGACGACTCAATGCAAGACAATGTGACTCTATGCATGTGGTACCTCAATGTGAACTCAAAGTTTCACCGCTTTCCGATTCAATATCTAGAATCCAAGCCACGCTTCCGATCCGGACAAGACCAAAGCCCTACGTCTGTTTCCAATGAAGGATCACCGCTTAATACTACACCTAATCCCAATTAAAGATTAACGTCTGCTACGTCTGTTTCCAATGAAGGATCACCGCTTAATACTACGCCTGATTCCAATTGAGAATCAACGTCTGCTCATGTGAACCCACAATTTCACCACTTCCACAATGAAGTCAACCATGCTATGAATGAATGCACACATACCAACACATATGCAATTAAGATCTATATCATCTTAACATACCACATACCACCATAACTTACAATTGGTACGTATACACATTTATCACCACACATCATCTGTGATTACATATACACATCCATAACCAGAAATCATTCACAATCTAATAATGGTATACATACACATTCATACAATATTTTATTCACCAATATAGGCCAACCATCAAATAGGTACACATAGATTTCATTCCAAAACGCACACAACAATTAAATATCAATTTTTCAATATTATAACAGTGTTAACCGGTTAACGCCCTGGGTTAACCGATTAACGCAAAACAGAATGCGCTCCTAAGTAAATTTTAACAGTGTTAACCGGTTAACGCCCTGGGTTAACCGGTTAACGCAAGACAGAATACAATTTTTCATAAATCGTAACAGTGTTAACCGGTTAACGCCCTGGGTTAACCGGTTAACGCAAAACAGAAAGCTGTTCCTGCGCTAACAACGAAACAGAATGCAGAATTCTCCGCATTTTTCATCGTTGGAGGACTTCCGAACCTCCGATTTCGATTCCGTAAAATGCTACACGTTCAGAAAATTATGACTCATCCAATTATATATTCATTCACAGTTTTATCATAATTTAATCATCACCATTCTAGAGTGTTTATCAAACCTAATAATTCTAAAACCATGCCAATCAAGGACTTCAACCTAAATCATGTTCCTACCCATTAACCCAATCATACTAACCCATAATAATAAGAATTTCCCCCCTTACCTTGTCAATTTGATGGAAACCTTGACTCCTCTCGCTTTTCCTCTCCTCTTTCTCTATTGCTTTCAGTGCTCAAGTGAATTCTAATTCTCACTTCCTTCACTCTTACTATTTATAATAGTATTCTAGTTTGGCTTAAATCATCTAATTTAATCACTAGGCCCAATAATACCTAATATTTAAATACCTCTATTTAAATTTAAATAATTAACCCCTCACTATGCACACTAGGTTAATTAATAATTATTTAATTATATCTCATATCACTAAATAATTAATTCCCACACTAATTAAGTTAATTAATCCATTATTATACTACCTCACAACCGCTTAATTACTTAACACTCCAAATAATTAAATATAATATAATAAAAATAATATAATAATTAATTCCTAAAAAATTGGGCTGTTACATTATCCATAATAGTATTGCATGCATTGTTGATTCAATGTGTTAAGTACATTTGCATTAATTATTTACATATGTAGTGAATGATTATGTTAATATTTGTGATTGAGAATTCTTTGGTGATGTATGTGATTGAATTGTGTTGAATAATTTTTGATGTCGTTAGGTTACCCTTGCATACTTTTACACCATTTTATATTATGAGTGTATTTTTTCCACTTTGTTGTTTGTGTGGTTATGTGCTCCTTCTTATGGTACATACAAGCAGGTAAATGAGTAGCTGCTTAGAAGCTGAAGGATGGCGTTGAGGTTATTCTTCTTTATTTTACGTTTTATACGTTGCTTTAGATTTCGTTTCTATGATCTGTAACACTGGGAGGATGAACATTTTTTTATTATTGTCATCATTTGAGATGTTGTTTAAGGCAATTTCCATAACCATGTTCATGTTATGACACTTTTTTTTTTGGATTATTTAAATTGATTATCCTGCTGTAATGAATCGATGTAAAGGCGAGCATATGATGACAAGTTTTAATTTAATGTATGATTTACATAACTTGTGTTACAGAGATGGTTTATGTTGTGTTTTAAGTGACACCCTATGTGTGTAGTTGTATATTCGCTTTATTTTGAGTTTCGGGGTTTAGGGTGTTACACAGAGCATAACCTCATAATCTTTAAGATTACACCTATTCCGGAAATATACCAACTCTTCTTCAGCCCTAGGATATACCACCTTTACATGCTCGTTTTAGACGAGCATGCTCACTTCATCGGTTTTGGTGTTAAGGTCTTCAGTTACATCAACCATCATACCTCCACAAGCTCGACAAAGAGGGATTTTTTTGCCTTTGGGTCATCATCAACTTCCTTCAGGGGCTTCTGTTTTTTTTATCAAACTAGAGTTTCCTTCCTTCAAAGAATTTTGCACCAAATCCCTAAAAAGGACGCATTGAGAAGTCTTATGATCAAGAAAATTATGGAATTTACAAAACCATTTTTTTATTTCTTTGTTCCAATGGAAGTGTTTTGAGTCCTTTATAGACTACAATCTGGGCATCAGAAACCAACAAATTAAATATTTCGCCACACTTAGTTACATCAAATGTGTATATTTGTTTTGACAAATTTCTCATTTTTAACAGGTTCGACCAGATTTTTCCTGTTTGAAGGTTTCAGAGCCTTACAAATATAAGGAGGTCATGGTTTTAATTCTGCTAAGTTCACCTCACTTTCTACAACATAATAACAACCAATGTTAGATACTCGTTCAATTTCATCTACCTCTACATAGGATACATTTTCTTTTTTATAATATTTACTTGACCTAGCCTTTCCAGCTTTCAGTTGTTCGACTTGTCAAACTCTATGTTCTAGTTGGGCCATGTCCCTTAGATATTGGGTATCCAACTTCATCCTAATGGAATAGTTCAAAACCCCTGCGACTAGTTTGACTAACTCATGTTCAAGAACTTGGGTGAAGCACCTAGACTTTATTATCCTAAATCTATTAATCATCTATTGATTCAACCATCTTTTGCCTCATTGATGGCCAATTCCTTGAGGCTAATCTTTGACTGTCCCATGTAAAATTGTTCATGAACACCCTTTATAACCGACTCTAATTATATATGGAGTGTGGGGGAAGGATGGTGAACCATGTGAAGGCATTCTTGGTCAAATAATTGGGAAAATACTTCATTTTTAAATTCTCGTTATGGCTAAGTCCCCTGCCTCTGTCTGATATCGAGAAACGTACTCGACAATGGATTCATTAGTGTCTCATAAAAACTTAGTAAACTTTGGGATCTTTCAGACAATGTTGACACAAAATTTGGTATGTGGAGGCCAAGATTAAGGTCATTATGGGCCAGTATATGTTTAACCATGTTAGTTATATTGTTTTGACCCCCAAATTTGTTTTGTTGGACATGTCTAACCACTATGTCAGCATCTTGGTTTCTATGCACTGTTATTACCTTATGGTTATTTTTGGAATGTGTTTCCTTCGACTACCCTGGGTATGGGTAGTTTCATAGTATCCCCTGTTGTGGTATCTGGTTATTAGGCACCGACTGAACAGGTGCTTGAGGAGCACCAAAGAAGTCAACATTTTGATAATTTGTTATTTCAATTGCTGTTAAATATGGTTAGTGTTCGAAATCAAAGGATTAACATTATGCCTATTTTTTATGTAAGCATGTTACCATTTCATGATTACTCTCATCCACCAGTTTGCCCACAAACTAGAGAGAATTATTGGTTAAATATGGCATACCTGGAGGAATATATCCTAACCCTCCTGTTGCTTGTGCCATTTGACCAAGGTTACTAATAGCAGAACAAGATGCTAAGTCTGGATTAATAGGTGATGCAGTAGCCATTTCATTATCTGCATATGTAGATACAGTAGGGTGAAGGCTTACCATCATCACAACTGACATGCCATAAGGTTGTTCCCTACCACTTAGAGGTAACATGAAACTCAAGGGGAAAGAAGTCCTTTGGTATCCTATCATATTTTGCATAACCCTAAAGGTAGTGACCATACTCGTTACTTGTGGTAAGGATACCACCATTTCTAGTGATACAGTTGACATTGCTATCTGGCTTATAATAACATGCATTTATCCAATGATGGTTAAAGTTCTTGCACTGCCAACCGTCAAATCTATTGATTATTCTTCTATGTTATGAGCATTTATCTGAGGGAGAAGTGGGTTCTTAGTTGGACATGTCATTTCTGGAAGTTTCCTACCACTCCTCAAATACATTAACAATAAAAACTAAGATATTTCAAATAAAAACACAAATAAACTATATAAAATACAACACTTTTCTACAAAAGTTTTAAAAAAATCTTGCACAAAAAGGGTCCCACTAGGCGTGCCAATTTGTTTACTGGTGTTTTTAGTAAGCAATCATGAATTTAGTTCACTTAAGACATTAACTCAAAAAATCTCAAAGACAATTTTTGCAAAAGAAGAGTGTGAAGAAAAGTGTATGTGACTTTAATTTAAATGCTTGAATTATGATAAACTAGGTGCAAGCAATATGATTTGGATAAAGACAATAAATGATTAATAGAAAAGATGGAATTAATGTAAATGCTTAAAATACAAAAGACTTAAAGAAAGTTTAAATATTGGACACAATCTCTCACATTTCTCACAAATTATTTCTCTTTGTGACTTGGATACTTTAGTTCTATAGAGAATTGGGGGAAAATTATGACCACGATCCCAAATATTAAGACTCAATTATATACTGATACAATAGTAATTGTCAACAACAATTAAATACTAAGGATCTGACCCGTATCCCATGACTTAGGCTTCATTGATCTAACTTTCTTCCATGCGTCTTCAAAGATAAAACTATTGAAAACCAGATGTCATGCTGATAACCGCATTGATAATTACTTTGAACCTCATAACTGCCTCTATCGAGAGCCCTTGATCAATCCCCATAATACTAAGATATCTTCACCTTATATAGTCTTTGGACTTAAAATATTCTAAGTCTCATCTGGTAGGTGTGTCAACTTTTACACTAGCCAAATAGCTACTATATGACCCTTTTCAAGAGTATGGACATGTTTTGAAGACAGAGTGGTCCTAATCTTGTGGATCTGTTTATGAGGCTCCTCTAAACCACTCTTGACCTTGACTCAACTGATAGGTTAGTCAAAACATCTTAGTTGATATATGTTGTATGTCGAAGCTTTTGGTTGAAGCCTTTGACATTAGCATTTCAATGTAGCTATTACCATTCTTTGTTATCTTTCCACCAACTAGAGTTTCCAGGCTAACAACATCAAAATAACTATAAAATTCTTTTCTACTTAAAATATTAAGAACTGTTGAATGGTCTTTGAAACTGCTAGTCTTTATGGATACAATAATTATAAAACTTACGTTTATGCTCGCAACAAAATGTTGTCGTTGTGAGGGACTGATGCTAGTCTTTAAAGACATTGCAATAGTTTTTACCATTTTAAGTATTTTGTTTATATATGTTTATATTTATGCATATTTTGTTTTAATTACACTCACATATTAATAATTGTTGGATAGCTTTATTCAAACTTGTTAATGCAAGGTAGCCAAACCGTCAAAGCTTTCAAATGCAGGAATTGTTGAAACACTGGTAAAAACTTTATTGTGAGCTTTAAACTAGAAATCATCCCACAAGATATTTCCCTCCACCAAACAAAGTAATAAACTTCTTGAACAACCAACGATGAACATGGCAATAACAAAGCAACGACAACTCAAATTATGGATAATATGTAGAACTTGTCAACATACAACAACCATTCCCAATTCCTCATCAACAAGTCAATACATCAAGGTTGGAGGATATATTAAATCAGTTCATATAGTTGTATATGGAAAAATACTAAAGTACACCTCAACGGGACAATACATCAAGATTAGAGGAGACACTGGATCAGTTAATGCAAGTGATTATGGAAAATAAAAAATGCATAGACACTGCAATAAAAAATCTAAAAGTGGAAATTGTTCATTTATTCAAGGATCTACTTGATCTAAAACCAATGTTAACACTCAAAGTAACTCAAATAAACATGCCAAAGTGAGTGAAAACAATAGTAAGAAAGAAAAGGAAAAAGTTTTTGTTGAAAAAGAAAGTGGGAAAAAAGCAAAAGGAAAATAGTTGGAGAAATACTCAACTAAATAGGTAGAGACAAAATATCAAGGAACAACTGAAGAAAAATTGAAAATCCACCTATTCAAAATTTGGCTGAGACATTAACTCTATATAAGGAAACGCATTTTCAAGGTTTTCATACACAGTATGTCACAGCTGGAAAAATGAAAGAGTCACCACCATCCTTTATTCGTTCCTAAGGAATGGGGAAATAATGAGAAAACCTAATAACTAAGAGTGAGATTCTAAGTTCGGTAGTAAGTTAAGTAAGGGGAAGGTACTAGGCACCCCTTACTTCCATTGTATTCATGGGATCCTCTTACAATTCTAGGGCTAGTGTATTTTTGTAAGGTGTTTGCTTGATTTCTAATTAACTATTGATTATTTATTTATTTATTTAAGGTATTATATTTAAATGAACGAGAGACCAAAAAAGTTTTTTTTATGATTGTACTTGCTAGAGTTTACAACTCTATGCCTACGTACCTTCACATTAGGCGAATGATCAAAGTACCGTAGTTCTTCTTGAAAATTTTGATTGGTTGATTGTTTTTATCCCTTGAAAATCCTCACGCATCTGGGACGGAGAAATGATTTTAGAAAACTCCTCGATACACTAGGGTAGAGGTCTTACGGTTTGAAATGAATTTGAATTGATTTTATCCCTTTATCCTTTACAAAAAGATCTTGTTTTAATTTATTTAAAAAAATAAATTAGGAGTCATAGTTTTTGGGAGAACCCCTTATCCCGATTGTAATCCCGATTTAGCCTTTGACAACCCATTTATCCCAAGTTATACCACATGTCTTTATCCCGTTTTAATTTGAGCATATCATTTAATTTAATAATAATATTATTAAATATAATATAATACAAAATAAACCAAATACAAATAGTTTAACTAGAATGTCCTAAGATATATCCATTTTCCCGATTTTATCCCATTTTTTATATCCCTTAAACCCTAAGAATTACCCTCCGATTCTATTCCCTAATTCATGATTTAATTAATCCTAATATAAATAATAAAAATCCCTAATCAATTAAAATATTATTGTCATAATTAATTAATTAGATAAACATGTCATAAATAAAAAAATTAAAATAAAAAATATATAATTTTTATTTTATTTGAATTAATATTAAATGGATAAATCATAATTAATAATTAATTAAGTAATTAATTATAAAAAATTAAAAAATCGAAGGGGGGGGGGGGGTATTTTGCACTAGGTTAGTAATGGGCTCTTAGGAGGGGGGGGGGGGGGTGTAAATGACAAAAGGAAGAGTCCACCAAGACTCTAAGGCCCACTTACGAGACATGTCCACGATGAAGAAGAGTCAACCATTGACTCCCTCTGCACCGTCCGATCGTGATCTAAGGGGGATGGTGATGCGTAGCCCCTGCCTTTAATCAGGTTGACTGGTCAAAGTACGCAGGTTTAGAGGTCCAGATTTAAGGTAAATAAGGGAGCATGGTGTACACACCTAAACCAGATCCTTGGTTGACCGGGATGGTCAACCAATCTGGCTCCCCTTGGAGTTCCACTTGGCACACATCCGAGAGGTCACAAGGGAGGTATATGAACGAACTCCCTTCATAAACTCTCATTCTCTCTTCACTTTGAACTCTCTCTACCTTCTCTATAGAATCTTCCCCCTGAGCCCCCTTCTCCCACCGTGGTCCACCAACTAGACCACCACCTTCAACCGGGATCTTCATGTTCATCATGAACATGAAGAACACCCAACCCAAAAGTCGATTCCACGCCATCCCCCTCCTTGAAACCTCCGTGAGCCCCAGATCTCCAGTTGAAGCTCAACTGGGATCTTCAACCAATGCTCATCTGGATGATGAACATCAACCTAGAAACCCTTAGATCTTAGGAACCCTAACCCCAACCCTATGGACCCTAACCCAGGTTCCTGATGAACCCTAACCCTAAAGAACCCTATTGTTCATGTCATGAACCCTAACCCTAATTTTCAAGAAAACCCCAAATTTCCCTATTTCAAACCCTAAACCCTGGGCCGATTCATAAATCGGCCTTCTCCAAACCCCAATTCAGCCCTTAATTATCAAAATCAAACAAGAACCCCCAAATTAAAAAAATTTAAATCCACAAGATATCAATGCAAACAATAATTCAAAGCAAAAGTGGGAGATTATGAAGGCCAACCTTCGGATGGAGGCTTATTCCGACGACGATGTAAGTTATATGTTCTTGTCTTTGTTAGATTTGATTACTTCTTCTTCCCCTTTTAACTTCCTCTTTTGTTCCTTTTATGCGAGGTGTTTCTGGATCGTGGCTTAGCTTAAGAGGTTTAGGGTTTAGATGTTAAACTGTAACCTCTGTTTAATGGGAGCTCTGGTGATGGTTTGGTGGATCGCAGGAGCAAGAACTCTGGGGTTTCCTTTTTTAGGGTTTTCTTCTTTTTTTCATTCTGTTTTAGATTAGGGTTTATATAAATTAGTGTAATACCTCAAAATTTGCCCCCCTCATTCATGCATTCATTTTTAGGTCATTTAACATTTCATATTGCATTTCATAATGTCAATCGGAATTAGATCCAAGAAGCTTGAATATCATCCAAGACACTTTGTGGATCCTATCTGGGTGATCAGTCAACACAAGGGAAGGGCTTGAGATACTTCCAACATGTTCAAATGGGGTCTATTCATCAGTCAAAACGTTAATCTTGAAGGAGCAAAAGTTTGTTCATGAGCTGTCATGCTCGCTAGGCGAGCAGAATGGGTCGCCTAGCGAGTCCCAAGAAAAGCCACCAGAATCACCTACGCTCAGACGAATTTCTTGAACTGTCATGCTCCCTAGGCGAAGCCCACGTGTTTCGAAAAAAAAAGAAAAAAAAAAGAAAAAAAAAGTATAAATAAATAAATAAATAAATAAAATATAACAGAAAAATCTTGGACTTGGACCTCTCTCTTTTGAGCCCACAAAGTCACAAAAATCAGGTTATAAATTCTAGACTTCCATCTCCCAAAAAACCCTGGGAAAAAGATAGTGAAAGAAGAGCTAACAGAGTTCAGAGCAACCTCCAGAGACTAAAGGGAACTCATCTACAAAGAACCAATTCCCTCTCATATAAACCCTCAGATTGCTTTGCAAACCCAACCGGGCAATTCAATTTCATTCGATCTCTCCAATCAGGTTTGCCCTATTTCCACTACTTTATACTTTCAACCTTTGAATTTTGATACCCTTTTGATGCATGTGTTTGACAAGAGGTTTAGGCCTCCTACACTTGGTTAATTTTTGTGAGCTCTTTTTGTGAATTTTAATGGCATGATTCATGTGGTTACATTTTGATTTGGGGCAACTCTTGATTGCGCCCCATCTTGTCACTCTAACCTGTTTGTTAGCTGGAAGACCTCAATAGGAGGCAATGTTTTCTTTTGTTTGTTTACTTTTGTGCCCAAAGACCTCCAAGAAGAGGCATCAGTGCTAAAGACCTCCCTGAAGAGGCAATAGACGGATAAAAGGGATTAGTAATCAATCCCCCGTTATTCAGTGTGTCGTTCTTTATGCTCACACTACGTGTCGATGCTTCAGAACAAAAGCCCAAGATCTTTTGTCCGGTCAGTCAGTGGAGAGGGTTCCACCTTTCTGAATCCCCACTCTTTGTCATGAGCTCACCCTTTTAAGGGTTAAGAGCTATGAGGTCTTATCCTCATTACCCTTTTGATCTGCTCACCCTGACGTTCAATGTCAGTGGTTAAGAGCCCATTTGATTACCTTTTTCATGGCTTGTTTGTCGAGGTTGATATGACCCCTCTTGACTAAAGCCCTACCCATGTATGTTTAAGCCCCCTTGTTGGCATTTTACTTTATGCATGTTTGTTTTGTATGGTGTGATCGTCTCCCCATAGGATTGCTAGGCTTCGTATAGTCTCTCGTTTGCATGTCAATTAAGGCAGCACTGTTCCTTCGTCTAGGACTTCCTTTTTGCATGAGCATTCCTAGAACATAAACAAACTCATTGATTTTTCTTCTTCTAAGAACACGTTAACTCCTTCTACTACAGGCGAGTAAGTCTCCAAAGGTCGAGCATCCGGTAGATTGCGTGGTAACGCCGTTCACCTAAAAAACACAATCCTTAACCCGTAGGTAGCCGAACTACGGCTTGCTCTGATTCTCATTCCAGATGAGATACGTAGGCATAAGACGCGATGTCTTAGCGAGCACACTCCTCTTTAACCCATAGGTAGCCGAGCTACGAAGACTCTGATTCTCATATTCAGATGGGATACGTATGCAATGGATCCGACATCCGTGTGAGTCATTTTCTTTTGACCCCTCTTTTAGTAAATAGTACATTAGATAAACCCACACCCTTTAGACAAGAACAACAAAAGTGGATCCCGTAGAGTACTACGGATGCGTAGGGGTGCTAATACCTTCCCTTCGCATAATCGGCTCCCGAACCCAAGATTTGCTTGCGAGACCTCGTCTTTTCCTTTCCTTTTTCCAGGTTTACTTCGAGCGTTTCCTTTCCCTCCTTTGGGATAAATAACGCGCGGTGGCGACTCTTCTGTCCTTTCTTTTCTCGCCGGTTGTTTTTTCGCATCTCCTTTTTTCAGGCTGCGACAATTAGTATTTTGGTTTAGGATTTTAATTCAATTGATTAATTTAGGTAACTTAGAATTTGATTCTGATTGTAATATGATTTCAATTGATTTTGTGTTAGAAATAGAAATTAGGTTTAAATTCTAACTGAAAATTGTGATGTACTTGGTCCGCTTTTTGTAACACTGTATGTTTTGGAATGAAAGTGCAAGTTTTGGATTGAATTGATTAAAGTTTACTGTGTGATTGCTCTTTCTGTGCGCAAAATTAGGGTTTGATTGGGGATGAAGATGAATAGGGACCCGAGTAATGGACTCAGGTCTAGAGGCCCATGTGTCCTTCTTGACCCAATTAACTTTTGTGTCATTCGCCTGACCGAATAGATTAGGGATATGAGTTACCCACTTGACCCAATTGGAATGGGCCTGGACCGGTTTTGGTCACCCACTTAACCAATTTCATATAAACCCAATTAAAACCCATATCCAGCAGCAACCCCTAATAATAACATTAACCTAATTTAATAATTTAATATAACTTAATCACTTTAATTAATCTAATTATTAATCTAAATAATTTAATTATTAACATCAATATTTTATTTGATCTAAAAGTCTAATTAACTGAATTAATTTGATAAAATAATTATATATTAGAAAAAAACCAATTAATCTAATTATACCAATAATTCAAATATATGTTTAAAAACCAAATTAATTTAATTAATAGCATCAATTAGTTTAATTAATCCAAACTTAATTAATCAATATTTAATTCATTACCCCAATTAATTTAAATTACTAATATTAACCCTGTTTAATTAATCTAATTCAATTTTAATAACACCCATTTAATCTAACAAACTAATTTAATATCCTAAAAAATAAAACCTAATAAAATTTGGAACATTTTATTAATCTACTCATAAATTAATGAAATTTGATTTAACTCTGATAATATCAAATTAATCTAAGCAAATAGAAACTTCAACTAATAGAATAATTCTACCAATGTTAATCAAAGTCCGATTAGCCCTAACACGATCCCTAAAGGAAATTTAAAAACCTAATGCATCCTAAACAAAAAATCAAGAAATCAAATAACCCTCGTGGCAGTATTAACTTATTAGTTATTTGAAAATGGGATCTTTGATTTAGAAAAGTCAAAATGGTCCTCCTTTGACTTTTTCGACCGTTGGAGTTGACCAGATGCCCTATATGGGAATCTTAATATGTTGATGACTTATACCCGAAGTTAGTAGTAAGAACAAATAGAGTGGTCAAAATTTGGGGTACGACAACTGCCTCTATTTAATCATCTCCAAACTGAGATGATGATGACGATGAGACTTCATCTTCTCTAGGCGGAGATGGTTAAATATAGAGAAGAAACCCTAATTTTGACCACGAAGTTAGTAGACCCTGGGAATGAGCGAGGACGAGACAATCCATGACATTTTATTGGCCTATGAGCCATCTCATGATGGGACCCCTAATGACAAAAACCCTGATGAAACCCCATGGTAAACCCTCTATAAAATTCTGGTGAAACCCCTTTGATCAAATTTTGATTGAACCCCTTGATAAAATTTCAGTAGAACCCCTTGATCGACTTATGGTAGAATTCCCTTGATAGAATTTGTCGCGGTGAAGAATCGGAGACCAAGCTGATGATTAGACTTGACTCATGAATCAAAATATCACCACCAAACTTTAATTTATCCAAGGAAAGGGGAAAAGATTCAAAAATAAACCCAATATGCATATACAAACCTAGAAGATTAAACTTAAGCTAATCATCTGTAGTACTCTACAGGAACCTTTTAAATATATGTGTTTGGTTTAAATCTGTTTGCTATTTGATTAGGGAGATGAGAAAAAGAACATCTTTTTTATTGTTTGATGATTTGTAAAGACATTGAGTCTTATGCCTATGTACCCGTGAAGGATCAAAACCTCGTAGTTCAGGTTCAAAAGTTAGAAGGGATTTGTTGGGGTTGATTTTATGAGAAAGAGACATATTGTCATCTTAAGGAGAAAACTCACTTTTAAACCACCACAAACATGTGAAAGATAGATCTTTGCATCAAATTAAAAGAAGGGCTCTCACTTGGATATAGAATCAATAAGTATGCAACATACCGTTTCCAAATGGAAAAGAATCAATATTAATCTCAACAATGTTATGGGGTAGAATATTTAAATCTCAACTAGGGATTACTCATGTCTAATCCTTTTATGAAAAGATTTTAAACATGGAAAAGCCAACGTGGCAAAAGGGTTTGAATTAAGTTTGTGTTTTTTAGGTCTTATGAAAAGATTTTTGAATATGCTTAAGTGTTTTGAAGCATTTGATTAAGAAATAAAAGGGAAAACAATGACCTAAGTCAAAGTTATTATGAAAGTGGTTATAAGAAGGAGAGAGAGAGAGAGAGAGATAGAATCCTAAGATTTACATTGAGGGGGACCTAAGATTGTATCTAGAAGTTTTTGGATTAAGGGGAAGCAAAGTTGTATAGAATGCAGATGAACACACACATGCAAAATGACTATAATGTCATGATTCTTTTCCCTTGGATATAAACAATAACAAGTTTGAACATGCATTAACATTAAGGCACAAAATATGGCTAAATACAAGGTCAATCACAAGGTATGGATGGAAATATTAATCATGGTTTTTAGGCATTGAGATAAACATAAACAAGACATGATGAAGTTTCACATAACATCATAAGACACAACATATTGATGGCGAAGACAAAATCATATTTGACATGGTAAAAGCATTCATTGGTACATGGTAAACACAACATGAATCGATTTAGGTCAAACATGCATCATATTATAAGTCTTCACAAAATAAACATTAGACTTGAATCAAAGTTCATGATAAGACCAAACTTAAGTGGAAACCTAATCACCTCCTAACCATTCATTCAAACATGTTTTCAAGGTGAATCAATTGGTACATTGTATGAAGATAATCAAGTTCAAACATGTTAAGGATAACAATCAACATTTAAAAGAGTATGCTTTAATCATACAAACTTTCAACATCAAGAACAAATAAGACATAAGCCAAAAGAATCAATTAGGAGCCTTAAAAAAATACTTAAAACACATGTTTTCCATCCAATCAAAAGTGGTGAAATAAATAATATTTTTGGGATCTTTTGGTGTCATCATAAAATAGACATTCTCATGAACACATGGCAAAAAGAATGGGTCAAAAATGTTAAGGGATAATGAAATTATGGATATTTGAAGTTATGAAGAAAAAATGAACATTTAACAAGTGAGAAAAAATAAATATTACACTGCCTAGGTTCAAACCCACGCCCAATAACTTAACAAACCAGTGTTTTACCACTAGGGCACAATGCCAATTCATGTATTAAGTTACGTCAAAAATTAACATATATCTTAAATTCACTTTTAAAATTTAAAAATGGATCCAAACTTCATCTTCCTCATTCATCCCGTAGTCCATAATTTCCACCATTTTCACTTATTGTCAAAACTCTAACTCTCTCAATTCTTAACGAAATCAAAAGTTGTAAAGACCAAAATTGCTTAGAATTTCGCAAGGAATCTAATGGCACTCACCAATTTCATTTATTTTTCATAAATATCCAGAAATCAAACAAAATGCATATGAGCCCTAAAAATTGAATTTAAAATTAAATTCCAAACATCACCAGTTAAGACCAATGATCATATGGGTTTTGTTCCTTACATCTTGGCAAGTGAAATGGTAACAAGAATCATGCAAAATGGTGCCTTAAATAATAAATTGAAAAAATGAATACATAACTCAAAAATGAAAATTGTCCTTTGGAATAGGGGTGTTCCAGATGTGATTTTATGATCTGAACAACTTCCTTACACCTCAAGGAAGGTGTTTGAATGCCTGGCTTGAGATGAGAGTGATTGGTTCTTCCTTTCCAAATCAAGTTCCAAGCTATAAAAATGTGATTTGAAAGATGATGGTAGGGATGTTACAGAAGTTGTTCAAGTGTTTGGACAACTTCTAATGGATGTTTAGAAGTTGTTTGAAGTGTTGGTTTGGAGAAAACACAAGCACAATGGAATTTGGAAGTTTGAGGTTTGGAGAATTTGCTACAATGGAGTTTTTGTGCCAATTATGGTGTATTGAGTTATGAGGATTATCTCTCTACTTATAAAGGCTCCATATGGTTCATATAACTTGCAGAAATCAATCTTGGTTCAATTGGAATGCTAGTTTGGTGACTTGGTTTCATTTTGCATAAAAAATCATAATGGATCATGATGAAAAGGTAGAGTGAAAGGAGGAGTTTAGAGGTACTTTTAGGATGTTTCTTATGGTTTAGAGATTAAGTGTGATCATAAGAAACAAGTTAGAAGTTCAATGCAAGAGTGGTTGGAAAAGTTGGCCTTTATCAAAATGGATATGAAGATTTTTGCCAAACCTTCCAAATATGGCATCAAGACTTGGTCAATGGATCAATCCATTGTGTAATGCACCAAGGGTTTGTGTAATATTATGATTAAGGTGAGATCTAGAAGCAATATATCATGTAAAGCAAGATTATGTAGCATTGCCTCAAGGTTGCATGATGAATTTGTCATGAAAATGACCCAAAATTCAGATTTGGAGAGCCAACTTCAACTCTTCTAAACTCCTAGATAAAATATGATAATTTCATTCTATTGGACTTTTTAGAAAGCCACGACCATCCTCTATAACTTTCATGTTGGGAGTTTTCCTTGAATCAATGTGGATCATGGTGAAAAATGATGTTCAAGTAAGCCACTTTTTGAAGGCAGATTTGGTTGAAATTTTTTCTAAGTGTTTTTATTTTATGGTACCAACTTCATGGCTTCATAACTTGAAATCCTTGCATTTTTTGGGAATTAATCATCAAGGAAAAAGTTGAAGTATGAAGTAAGAACTTGAATCTGATCATTTTAGCAAAGAAAATGGTGGCCTGGATCACAAGTTATGGTCTTGGAAAGATGGGTACTTGAACATGTATTTTTTTCATAACACAGAAAAATTTACAAAACCGAATCTTACCCTTTTTGCAAGTAACCTCCAATTTCTTATTTTTTTCTTGATCAAATACATAAATCAACCATATTTTCATGATCCTTGAGTTGAGAAGTCCATGGTTCACCAAGAATGTCAAAAGTCAAACTTTGACTTTGTCTTCATTGACTTTGTATCAGATGAATCCAACTCTTGCAATATTTAATGAATGAGATATCTTGGGTACATTGGATCATGTGAATGGATCACTTATGATGTATTTGAAGTATTTGAACCACACTTCAAGCTTTGGGATCATGCCTTGGCTAAAAAGTCAACTAGTTGACTTTAGGTCAAAACCCTAGTTAAGGGTATCAGATGAACTCTGGCCTTGATGAATTTGAGATGGAATGATCTTGAAATTGATTCTTGTTGATGGAAGTCACTTGATCTCTTGGGAAAGATTAAGAGTTTGAAATGTTGAAACTCATGCCAAGTCTTGATTGATCAATCTTTGAAAGCTCTTGGTGCAAAACCCTAGTTTAAGACAAACAAAGTAGAAAAACTTTTTGTATTTTCAATAGGTTAGTAATGCAAAGATGCTAGATGTTATGCAAATGATAGAAATGATGGTGGCATATTAGGGTTGAAAATTAGGTTATGACAGATGTGAATATTGGAATTTTCATCTCGACGTGATTGGAGAGACTTAAATACAAACATGCACAATTTTTGGCCCTAAGAGGCCGCCAAATGCTTATGATATTATATGCATGTAGAACTTAGGAATTCTGTGAGGAATAATGTCACAAGGGATTAATATTAGTTAAGAAAACACACAGGGATAAAGGAACACCACTATGGGGACAAACAAAAGGAAATTCCACTGAAGAAAAGATTACAACTTCAGCTGAGTAAAAAGATTTGCTAATTCTAATGGATCCGGGCTTCCTGGGAATAGATCATTCCAAATTATCTTGACTTCAACTAAGGAAATATCTTCGCAACAGGTTTCTCAAAGGCAAAGATGACTATCTGTTCAAATAACGAGTTCTAGCTTTCGCAACAGGTTTCTCAAAGGTAGAGATGGTCGTCTGTTCAAATAACGAGTCCAAATAAGCTTACACGATCAAACCATGATCCAACTTCTTCTTTACTTAAGTATTCCACTTAGAAAAGGCAAAATAAACCTATCTGTGCTTCGGGTCATAAGCCAACGAACGGGCCTTAGTTTCTTCTTTAACCAAGTCTTTCTCTCGGAAAGGATCAATGAACAAGCTCCTAAAAAGGTGACCACTTGTTGGGGAAAGAGAAGTAACTTCATCAGGTGTCTTCGAAGGATTCGGGTCAGTTAATCTTATAAAAAAACTGGAATTCTCAAATAAAGAGAAAATCACATTAAGGATCTTCAACAGACTTCCATCGTGATTTACTGGGGAAAGTACCATTGGCTGTGACTAACACCTCACTGGTGATATAAGTCCTTGTAATGAAATCCCTCACCGGGGATATAAAGTCATGTGATAAAAGAAAGGTGCTTGCAGTAGTCTTCAACAAACTTCTTTGACGAAATTTCCTCGGGAGATGGCCATTTGTTGGAAAGAACGGTTGATATATTGATAACTTCATTGGGGATAAACAAACTTCTCAAAAAGAGGCTGCCATTTGTTATCCGAAATGGGCGTCAATAAGCTTCTCGGGAAAAGAAAACTACTTATTGGGGATCAGAGATCATGAAACAGGTTTCTCAAATAAAGAGACAACTACCTGTTGGAAGTCTTCATCAAACTTCTTTGGAGAGAAAACCATCCGATGGAAGAAAACTTCTATATTGATAATTTCTTCGAGATAGACAAGCTTCTCAAAAGAGATAATCATCTGTGTTCATACTGGGGAACAAGATATGTCTTCATTGGCAATAATGAAGATGCTTCTCCTGGGGAGAAAGTGCGAAATAAATGCACTCTCGGTCTAGGTTTAACAACCTAGAGAGATTCACCATTAATATCCAAATATTTGGCTCACTCCAGGAACAACTTGAGAGAGAGAAAAATCAAGTAAGACTCTACCAATGGTGAATGAAGCTCAATTAGGATTTTATCCTATCCAAAGATGGAAAAGGACAAGTAAAGCAACCATCTTCCATGAGGAATGAACTCAGTAGGGAATTAAAAAGGATGTGAACTCTCTGCTTAAGGTTGACGACTCCTATGAGGAAGGAAACATAACACCCAAGGATGAACATATTCAAAGAAATTGAGGTAAATGTCATCAAGGAATGCAAAAATGGATGTGAGTTTGGTTATTCATGATATATATGCATTTATGTATATATGCATGTATGCACGTTATGTTTATGCTGAGAAAAACAGACAAAACAGACACGTTGGGGACATAATATGTTTCATAGCTCAACATGAGCTTGGCTAGTCTCATTAAGGTGGAAAACATCACTGGAGATGAGTTAAAGGTCATCAAAGGAGAAGAGTCTCGTCATGAGGTCCAATTCTCTCTGGAGAGAGGGAGATGCTTCATCTTGGGATGAAATATGAACCTTTGATGGAGCAAAGATCTTGTTGCAGGGTTCCAATTTCTCTGGAAAGAAGACTTCACTTAGTAAATAAAAAAACATGTAGACTCTACCAAGGATGGGCCTAGATTGGTCAAGAAAACCTTCAAAATGATTCTTCCGGGGACATCATCAAAATTTGCAGCTTCCGCCGAGGATAATGAAGATCGCTGAAAAAGCTTGACTGTTTATTTTAAAACTTGATAGAAAATTCAGACTTAGCACTTTGCTGGGGATCATTGAGTTCCAACATCCAACACTTCACAACTTACTCGCCGCTTGGGGATTTAACTATGGACGTTCTTTTTTTGCATTCACAAATCAAAACAAAATTTTATTTTGAAAAAACAAAATTTTTCAAATATTTGTTTCAAGACTTTTTATCAAAATAAAAATGATATTTTTGCGGAGCAGAAATAAAATAAGGATTTCCAATAAATGGATAAGTCTCGAATTTTATTAATAGAATGGTGATCCGCAAATGGCGTGATCCCATGGATATTTACAAAGTTAGAAAAATGGTAATATGGGAAAAGGCTACATTAAAATACAATGAAACTATTATCCCTAACAAATTTGAATTCCAGATGTATTTGGGCTTCTGATAAGAGCTAGTTGAGATCTTTGACAGGCAGACATTGCTTCAAGTGATCCAATTTGATCTGAAGCAGTTACTTGCCATAATCTTTTGTTTTGCCTAGATTGCATTTTCAGGTTTTCAATCTACCAGGATAATCATTTTTTGTTTATGTCTCTAATTTTTTCCTGGACCGCTCTTTCGGGTTTTTATTCCACCGAGACGCTCATATTTGCCTAAGCCTCCTTTTTGGGTTTTCGACTTAGAGAGCTATTCTTTTATTTTTCTAGGTGAAGTATTTCTTGATTGCGTCAGTATTCACAAGACGTGGGAGCTCCTCACCATCCATATTTGTAAGAATCAAGGCCCCCCCGAAGAAGGCTTTCTTGACAACATATGGGCCATCATAATTAGGAGTCCACATGCCCCTAGAATCAGATATGAAAGATTGAATCTTTTTAAGCACAAGGTCACCTTCTCTGAATACACGAGGTCGAACCTTCTTGTCGAATGCTTTCTTCATTCTCCGCTGATATAACTGACCATGGCATAAAGTCGTCATCCTCTTTTCTTCAATCAAATTCCGTTGGTCATACCTGCTTTGACACCATTCAGCTTCGGATAACTTAGCTTCCATCAAGACACGCATTGACGGGATCTCTACTTCTATTGGGAGCACTGCTTCCATGCCATAGACAAGAGAAAAGGGGTTGCCCCTGTTGAAGTAAGGACGGACGTACGCTATCCATGCAGAGAAAAAGGGAGCATCTCATGCCAGTCCTTATAAGTCATTACCATCTTCTGAATGATCTTCTTGATGTTCTTGTTGGCAGCTTCAACATCACCGTTCATCTTAGGTCTGTAGGGAGAGGAATTATGACGTTCAATCTTAAACTCTTCACACATTTCCTTCATCATTTTATTGTTCAGGTTTGAACCATTATCAATGATGATTCTGTTTGGCACACCATAACGACAAATAAGTTAATTCTTGATAAATCTAACTACCACCTGCTTGGTCACATTGGCGTATGAGGCCGCTTCAACCCACTTTGTGAAATAATCAATAACCACCAGAATGAGACGATGTCCTTGGAAGCTTTGGGCTCAATCATACCAATCATGTCGATACCCCACATAGAGAAAGGCCATGGAGAAGAGAGAATGTTGAGGAGAGTCGGAGGTACATGTATCTTGTCAGCATAAATCTGGAACTTGTGACACTTCTTCACATACTTGCAACAGTCATCTTCCATTGTCAGCTAATAGTAACCCGCTCTTATCATTTTTTTAACTGTTGCATATCCGTTGGAATAGTACCAAATGAACCTTCATGAACTTCTTGCATCAACAGGTCTGCTTCGTGTCTATCCACGCATCTAAGCAGAACCATGTCAAAGTTTCTCTTGTATAGCATGGCTTTGTTTAGAAAGAAGTTATTAGCCAGTCTTCTCAAGGTCTTCTTATCTTTGTTTGATGCCCCAGATGGGTACTTTTGACTCTAGAGATAACACTTGATGTCATGGTACCATGGCTTATCATCAGAGACTTCTTCCATTTCAAATACACGAGCATGTCTATCAAGATGCATAACATCGATCTTAGGCACATCATTCCAATGATTCACAATGATCATGGAAGCCAAAGTTGCCAAGGCATCTGCCATTTGATTTTCCTCACGAGGGATGTGATGAAATTCAATATTGTTGAAGAAAGTAGATAACCTCCTTGCATAGTCTTTTTATGGGATTAGGCCGGGTTGACGAGTTTCCCATTCTCCTTTAATTTGATTGACAACTGAGTTGAGTCTCCATAAACATCATTTTTTTATTCTAAGATCAATGGCTTCTTCTAGACCCATGATGCAGGCTTCGTATTCCGTCATGTTGTTCGTGCACTTGAATGTTAATCTTGCAGTAAAAGGGATATGTGAGCCATGAGGAGTGATGATTACTGCCCCAATACCATTACCATAAGCATTAAATTCTCCATCAAATATTAAACCCCATTGAGAACCTGGCTCTGGCCCTTCATTTGGCAGCGGTTCATTGTAATCTTTGGCTTTTAAGTACATCACATCTTCATCTGGGAATTCAAAATTCATAGACTCATAATCCTCGATTGGTTTATGAGCTAAATGATCAGCCAAGACACTTCCTTTGATAGCTTTCAAGGTGTGATACTCAATGTCATATTCGAACAAGAGCATCTGCCAACGAGCAATTCTTCCGATCAATGCAGGCTTTTCAAAGATATACATCAGATCCATCTTGGATATCAACCAAGTTGTGTGATTCATCATATATTGACGGAGACGCTTGGCAGCCCAAGTCAGAGCACAACAAGTTTTCTCTAGCATGGAATATCGGGACTCGCGGTCAATGAGTTTCTTGCTCAAATAATAGATGGCATGCTCTTTTCTTCCTGTTTCATCCTGTTGACTTAATACACAACCCATAGATTCTTCTAGTATAGTCAGATACATAATCAATGGTCTTCCTTCAATTGGTAGGGACAAGATAGGAGGTTCTAACAAATACTCTTTGATACTGTCGAATACTTTTTGATAATCATCCATCCAAACACATCCCTGATCCTTTCGGAGGAGCTTAAAAAAGGGAGCATAAATGGCAGTCATATGAGATATGAACCTTGAAATGTAGTTCAAACGTCCAAGGAATCCCCTCACCTGCTTTTTTGTTTGAGGTGATGGCATTTCCTGAATGGCTTTAACCTTGTCGGGATCAACTACAATACCCTTTTGACTGACGATGAAGCCTAAGAGCTTTCCTGATCGAACCCCAAAGGTGCATTTGTTTGGGTTAAAGCGGAGTTTGTATTTTCTAAAACGCTGAAACAGTTTCGAAAGATACTCAACATGATCTTCCTCAGTCTTTGATTTTGCTATCATATCATCTACATAGACTTCAATCTCTTTATGCATCATGTCATGAAAAAGAGTAGCCATGGCTCGTTGATAGGTGGCGCCAGCATTCTTCAAGTCGAAAGGCATTACTTTGTAGAAAAATGTCCCCCAAGGTGTAATAAAAGCTATTTTTTCCATATCTTTGGGCGCCATTTTAATTTGATTGTAACCGGAAAATCCATCCATGAAAGAGAAGACCTTGAACTTGGCGGTGTTGTCGACCAACATGTCAATGTATGGCAGAGGAAGGTCATCTTTAGGACTGACTTTGTTTAGATCTCTATAGTCAACGCACATGCGAACCTTCCCGTCCTTCTTGGGAACTGGCACAATATTGGCCAACCACTACGGATACTCTGATGTGACAAGGAAACCTGCACCATTCTGCTTTTGCTCTTCCTCTTTGATTTTGATCGCCATGTCCGGATGAGTTCTTCTTAACTTTTGCTTGATCGATGGACACTCTGGCCTTAACGGTAAACGACGCTCCATAATATCGTGTCCAACCCTGGCATGTCTTGGCATGACCAAGCAAACACATTGGTATATTCTCGGAGAAGCTCCATCATCCTCTCTTTGACCTCTGGCGTGAGCAGCGCTCCAACTTTGACTTCTTTTCTATCCTCTTCAGACCCCAAGTTGATTACTTCCATAGGCTCTTTGAATGGCTGAGTGGTCTTTTCTTCATTTTCGAGCAGTCTAGAGATTTCATCTGGAATGTTTTCCTTTTCTTCTTCTTCCGCTTCGTACAGAGGGAATTCAAAGTTGCAAGAGGGCATAAGGTCATTGGTTTTAATGGATATGTCATGAATTAATCTGTACATGTGATTTTATGCTTGTTTTAGAAAAATATTTGAGTGTGAAGTTATGTGCAGCTATCTGGAAGTGTTTATTTGTTTTTTTTTAGATTACCATTTTCCAGAAAAAACAGCAAAACAATAAAAACGACAATATGGAAACAAAATAACATTTTCATTGATTTAATTCTTGAAACACAAGCCCAAACATTACCACTTTCTCCTTAGGCATAACGAAAGGATTCTTTTGAAAAGAAAACAGACAACAAAATATTACTTTGAAATGTGAACAACAACAAGAACATCAACAGAGGTCCAGCTTTGGCGAATCACTCCGCGAGCTATGAAGTCGACCGAAACATCTTTAGGATTGTCTTCCACAATGGCATTGGCTTCAACTGCTTCGTCTTCTGACCTTGGGGTGTATTCAAGTTCTATATGATGAGGAAAGTAGAAAGGCACATATGCATCTTCTTCCTCAAGATTATATTCAGGATCGTCGCAGTAGGGTTCCCATGCTGAATCATCATCCTCAGTGACGATACTAACTTCTGGCAAAGTGGGATTGATGAACCCTCAACTATGGAAATTTTGTTGGATTGAACGAACAAATCTACTTCCTTCTGCAATCTTCTTGGAAGTAGGAGAAAAGCCTAAACCCTCTTGGTGTTTGTTTTCTGGGAGATCCAAAATTATTCCCCAACCATCGGTTATACCATCATTTACTAGCCATTGTGCATCCTTGAATGAAGATATGGATACTCCTCTCTTGACATCTTTGTCAATCAAAGAAAGGGCTTGGAATTGAGTCCCAACAGCTTCTTCAGGTTCAAGATAAGAGAAAGATGATAAGTGACTCACAACCAGTGTTTTCTCCCCACAGACTGTCATTAGCTTCCCCTTCTTCACAAATTTAAGTTTCTGATGCATAGTGGAAGTGACTGCCCCAACTTCATGGATCCAAGACTGACCCAATAAACAATTATACGCAACTTCTATGTCTATCACCTGGAATGTTATCTAGAAAGTATGAGTCCGATGGTCATAGGAAGGTTAACTTCTCCAATGACTGTTTTTCTGGAACCATCAAAAGCTTTGACAATAATCCCGCTACTCTTCATAGGAGCACCTTGAAAAGAAAGTCTAGAAAGTGTCGACTTCGGCATGACATTGAGAGACGAGCCTGTATCCACTAACACACTTGACAAAGAGTTATTCATACAGCTGATTGAGATATTTAGTGCCATGTTATGATTTCTTCCTTCTCCGGGGAGCTCTTCATTACTGAAACTCAAGTTGTTGCAGGTCGTGATGTTAGCGATAATACCATCAAATTGTTCGACCGTCACATCATGGTCTACATAGGCTTGTTATATGACTTTCTGCAAAGCTTCATGGTGAGCCTTAGAGTTCGTTAACAAAGATAACACATATATCTTGGAAGGTGTATGCAGTAATTGTTCCACCACATTGTATTCACTTTTCCTGATGAGCTTCAACACCTCATCATCATCACTTTTCGGATTCATGTTATCAGATTGGCCAAATGGTTCAAAAGGGATCTCAACATGAGCCTGCTTTCCTGCTGCGACATTCTCAGTTCTTTTTGCAAATATACACCCACTCCTTATGACTCTGCTTACATTAGCGACGTTAACAATGGAGGGCAGAGGAACATCCTTTCCATTCTCAGTCATTGTAGCATTGTACTTTTAAGGCACGACTTTATCAGATAGGTAGGGAACTGGGCCCGGTAAGTTAATGACCAGAGGAGTCACATAAGTCTTCCGAATGTCATAAGTAATCTGTATAGGCTCAGAGTCGTTGAACTGAGGAATTTTGACATTCAATTCGTTGTCACTATTGACCATATTGACCTGATTATAATCTCTGGCTTAGTAGGACACAATGTAACCTTGGTCCATTTGATCATGGAGATCTGTTACAACAGTTAGGCATCCTTGAGACTTCCTAGAACAAACCCTACAAGAGGCATAATTATGTGGAGGCAAAAAACCATTCTTGATATATCTGGCGTGTTTCTTTACTAAGTTATCACCCAACAACCGTACATCATAGATCCGGAAACTGCCTGGGCAACCATATACCATGTTAATTGAGGCTGAACCATGTTGCGGTAGAGGATTAACTTGAAAATTGGGGTTTACGTCCTTAAATGAAAGGATACCACTCTTGATGAGCCTCTGAACATCTGACTTTAGACCAAAACAATTTTCAATTCTATGTCCTGGTGCCCCTTGATGGTAAGCACAAAATTGATCTGCCTTATACCAATAGGGAAGGTCCTTTGGCACAGGTGGTGGAGACCTTGTCTGGACATGATTTTTAGCTAGCAGTGCAGGAAACAATTTTGCATAGGACATTGGGATAGGATCAAACTGTGGCCTTTTTGGAATACAATTTTGATTGTTGAATTGAGAGAGAGCCTGTTGTGGAGGCTGTTGATGCTGTTGATTTGATGGTTGTTGCTGAACATGTTGTTGTTGCTGATGATGTTGAGGATAATGTTGTTGATGTTGATGCAGAACTGTGGCTGATAAATTGGCGCTACCATTGGTGGACTAATGATTGGTGAAACGACTGCAGCATGTTGATACTTTCTTCTTTGTCTGCCATATGAAATGAAATTAACATTTGATTCTCTCTTTCTCTTTAAGTGGAGGGAAAATCTGTGCAACAATTTCACGCCACCTTTGAGCATATTCCTTGAAACTCTCTTTGTCTTTTTGAGACATGGCCCAGAGTTGATCTCTGTCTTGAGCCATATCTATATTATATTTGTATTGACAAACAAAAGATTCACCAAGGTCGTTAAAAGTACGGATCTTAGCATCGTCCAAGCCCATGTACCACTTAAGAGCGGCACCAGTTAAATTGTCTTGAAAGTAGTGGATCAAAAGCTGATGGTTTTCAGTATGAGTGTACATCTTCCTAGCATACATCACCAAATGATTTTGAGGACATGAATTTCCTTTGTATTTCTCGAAGTCTGATACTTTGAATTTGGGAAGAATTTGAACATTAGGAACCAAGCAGAGTTCGGAAGCGGTCTTGCCAAAAAGATCCTTACCTTGAAGAGCATTGATTTCCCTTTGAATTTTTTAAGAACTGATCTTAAAATACCTCTAACCTTTCATCTACTCCCACAACTTTGCTTGGAGCATCGCGAAAAATGTTTTCTTCATTATAAGGAGTTGTATGCACCACAGGAGGAGGTACAAACATCACATCAGTCACTACTGGAGCTCCAGCATTTTAAGGGCGGTATCCAGTTGGAATATAACCGCGAGGCATGCCCCAAGGGAAACCAGGTGGCATGTGATATTGTTGATCATTGACGATCGCCACTGGAATGGGCATCGAGACGTTCTCAGAGATTGATGTTCGTTGCAATGGATCTTAAGAATTGTTCGATGACTGATTCTGAGCAGCCACCAAAGTGTCCATCATAGCAGTAAGCCTTTCCAAACTGTCTTTCAAGGTGATTAATTCCTCCCTGAGCTCTTGGTTTTCTTGTTCAAGCTAACTCATCCTTTTCTGGCAACTGGCTCGAGTATTGTACTGGTGATTCAATTTGACTATTGGAGGGAGAAGACACATGTAAGTTTCTTGAAATGCAGGAACTTGTGCTTGAATGATGCATGATATGCATATGAAAAAGATGAGTTTTAATTTTTAAGAAACTCAATGATTTATTGCAAATATTATAGAGACAAAATTTGGTATAAGCTGAACAAAAACCTCTTTTTATTAAACAATTGAGGGATTACAAAGGATGAAATACAATTTCAACAATCCTAAACAATACAAGAGGAAAACATCTAAGTTTATGAGTCATAAGGAATCTCATCTGTAGAAGGTCCTGCTGCTGGCTGATGCTTGCTCTTCTACCTCTTTAGCTGAGCATTCTTGATCATAAGCTTGTCGACGATTCCCTTCCAAGCACCTGAGGTGGGAGGTATGATGGAGTACCCATGAAATGGCTGGACTTTAGAGAGAAGTAACCCTTCTTGTTCCTCCTGTTTCTTCACAGCTTATTGTCCCAGAATCTCAATTAAATCATCTTTCTCCTTTAGCTGCTGCTCCAATCTTCATCTTCTTATGTTTCAACACATGGTACTTGCCTTCCCAAGTGTCTCTTTCCAATTTCAACCTATCCAAAATTTCTTGAAACTCTTCCCTATTCTTAATAGGAATGGTGGATGATAATATTATAGCATAAGGGAATAAGGGCTTCTTAGGAGCATAGGGCATCTTAAGTTCACTAGCTCTAGCACAAACCCATTGGGTGTAGGGCTCAAAAGCAACACAGTTCTTTCTTCCTAATCGGTATTTTCCTTTCCTATGGATGTTGCGCCAAGCATGTATGATTCTATCCTTCAGACAGAAACTCTCTTCTTCGTTGAGGTAAAAGAAACCTGACAACAGAAGGTTATCGAGTTTATCTGCCATAGGATATCCTAACTGGTGTCTGGCAAGGATGGGGTTATAGTTAATTACCACATGTACACCAAGGAGAGGTACATTAGGAAACTCACCACAACTGTCAATAATTACTCTAACATCATAGGAGGGGTCATACCAATGTATACTCCCTTGATCAATGGACATGAACCTCTGAGACCATCTGAGCTTCTGCGAATTCTCCCTGAAGAGTTTGGATCTGGGTAAGTGAGAAATAAACCACTTATATAGGAGAGATGCACAACAAAGAATGGTTCCACCACCTTTCTTAGTCCTGTGATGGATAGAATGGTAGGTATCTTCAAGTAATGTGGGTATTGGGTTACCAATTAAGAAGATTCGTACAATATTAACATCCACAAAGTCATCAATGTTTGGGAAAAGCCTAATTCCATAAATGAGTAGATCAAAAATGGCTTCAAAGGCATCTCTACTATCTGCTTCTTCAAAGATAAAGGCTTTCTCCAACATGAATCTATAGGTTAGACCTATAATCCCTCCTTTTTTAGTGAAGTTGGCCTTCACAATAGACGTTTCTAGGTGAAGTGCTTCTGCAATAAATGCTGGTGTAGGGGTCTTCTCTGAACCACTGAATGGTAATTTGTCAGAGATTGGAAAACCAAATCAATAAGAGTATTCTTCTAGAGTAGGCATAAGCTGGTAGTTTGGAAATGTGAAGCAATGGTAGAGTGGATCATAAAACTGTACCAGGGTGTTCATAACTCCATCTTCAACCTTGGTCTTCAAGATACCCATAAGTCTTCCATACTGAGCTCTGAATTCCTCTGGACTAACTTTCATAGAACCAAGCTTCTTCAACTCTGTTAAGTCATGACACTATTGAGTTTCTTGGTTTTTATGCAAAAAGGCTTTTATGGATGCATGAATGTTTCACAAATACGGGTTTAGGGTTTGACATTAAGCATGGAGCCAAAGGTCTAACCATACCACAATATATGAACTAATAGGTTTATTTCGTACCTGTAGAATAAGGTTCTAAAATGGTCCCCAGAGTCATAGATCCATCTTTCGAATATTATCGGTTTAACGACTTGCTCGCAGACCAATAATATTCTCAAGAGAAACTCGTCTGAGTGTAGCATCGCGTAACAATTACCTCAGATCTTACACCTGGATAATCTCCTCACTACATCCTAAAAAGGCTTAGAGGGGTTGAAAGGGTTCTAAAGGTCCTCAGTTTCTTAGACTCCTAGATCAAAGATAATAATACCACTACAATTTACTCGTAACAACAAATATTACCATCAAAGGGGTCTCCCCTGTGTGGGGTTATATCATATGTTAATCATGCTTAGGATTACTCTAGACATGTAACATTGATTATACCATCATCCTATCTTATTTGTATTCTCTAATCCGGGTTAGGATTTCCTCACCACTTATAGATCTCCATAATGAAACCCAAGAAAACATCGCAACAAATAATAATAAACACATATAAACAAGTTAGGTATCACCCACTTAATATGGTTTCCCTAGTGAAGTCTTCATTTCTATCACGGTGAAGAATCGGAGACCAAACTATTGATTAAACTTGACTCATAAATCAAAATATCACCACCGAACTTTAATTTATCCAAGGGAAGGGGAAAAGATTCAAAAATAAATCCAATATGTATATGCAAAGCTAGAATATTAAACTTAAGCTAAGCAAAAGGGGGGAGATTCTAAAGGTACGGGGGTGTGTTATGAAAAGGGAAGGTATTAGCACCGTAATCATCTGTAGTACTCTACAGGAACCTTTTAAATATATGTGTTTGGTTTAAAATTGTTTTCTATTTGATTAGGGAGATGAGAAAAAGAACATCTTTTTATTGTTTGATGATTTGGAAAGACATTGAGTCTTATGCCTACGTACTCGTGAAGGATCAAAACCTCGTAGTTCGGGTTCAAAAGTAAGAAGGGATTTGTTGGGGTTGATTTTATGAGAAAGAGAAAAATTGTCATCTTAAGGAGAAAACTCACTTTTAAACCACCACAAACATGTGGAAGATAGATCTTTGCATCAAATTGAAAGAAGGGCTCTCACTTGGACATAGAATCAACAAGTATGCCACATACCTCTTCCAAATGGAAAAGAATCAATATCAATCTCAACAATGTTATGGGGTAGGAGATTTAAATCTCAACTAGGGATTACTCATGTCTAATCCTTTTATGAAAAGGTTTTAAACATGGAAAAGCCAAGGTGGCAAAAGGGTTTGAATTAAATTTATGTTTTTTTAGGTCTTATGAAAAGATTTTTGAATATGCTTAAGTGTTTTGAAGCATTTGATTAAGAAATAAAAGGGAAAACAATGACCTAAGTCAAAGTTATTATGAAAGTGGTTATAAGAAGGAGAGAGAGAGAGAGAGAGATAGAATCCTAAGATTTACATTGAGGGGGACCTAAGATTGTATCTAGAAGTTTTTGGATTAAGGGGAAGCAAAGTTGTATAGAATGCAGATGAACACACACATGCAAAATGACTATAATGTCATGATTCTTTTCCCTTGGATATAAACAATAACAAGTTTGAACATGCATTAACATTAAGGCACAAAATATGGCTAAATACAAGGTCAATCACAAGGTATGGATGGAAATATTAATCATGGTTTTTAGGCATTGAGATAAACATAAACAAGACATGATGAAGTTTCACATAACATCACAAGACACAACATATTGATGGCGAAGACAAAATCATATTTGACATGGTAAAAGCATTCATTGGTACATGGTAAACACAACATGAATCGATTTAGGTCAAACATGCATCATATTATAAGTCTTCACAAAATAAACATTAGACTTGAATCAAAGTTCATGATAAGACCAAACTTAAGTGGAAACCTAATCACCTCCTAACCATTCATTCAAACATGTTTTCAAGGTGAATCAATTGGTACATTGCATGAAGATAATCAAGTTCAAACATGTTAAGGATAACAATCAACATTTAAAAGAGTATGCTTTAATCATACAAACTTTCAACATCAAGAACAAATAAGACATAAGCCAAAAGAATCAATTAGGAGCCTTAAAAAAATACTTAAAACACATGTTTTCCATCCAATCAAAAGTGGTGAAATAAATAATATTTTTGGGATCTTTTGGTGTCATCATAAAATAGACATTCTCATGAACACATGGCAAAAAGAATGGGTCAAAAATGTTAAGGGATAATGAAATTATGGATATTTGAAGTTATGAAGAAAAAATGAACATTTAACAAGTGAGAAAAAATAAACATTACACTGCCTAGGTTCAAACCCACGCCCAATAACTTAACAAACCAGTGTTTTACCACTAGGGCACAATGCCAATTCATGTATTAAGTTACGTCAAAAATTAACATATATCTTAAATTCACTTTTAAAATTTAAAAATGGATCCAAACTTCATCTTCCTCATTCATCCCGTAGTCCATAATTTCCACCATTTTCACTTATTGTCAAAACTCTAACTCTCTCAATTCTTAACGAAATCAAAAGTTGTAAAGACCAAAATTGCTTAGAATTTCGCAAGGAATCTAATGGCACTCACCAATTTCATTTATTTTTCATAAATATCCAGAAATCAAACAAAATGCATATGAGCCCTAAAAATTGAATTTAAAATTAAATTCCAAACATCACCAGTTAAGACCAATGATCATATGGGTTTTGTTCCTTACATCTTGGCAAGTGAAATGGTAACAAGAATCATGCAAAATGGTGCCTTAAATAATAAATTGAAAAAATGAATACATACCTCAAAAATGAAAATTGTCCTTTGGAATAGGGGTGTTCCAGATGTGATTTTATGATCTGAACAACTTCCTTACACCTCAAGGAAGGTGTTTGAATGCCTGGCTTGAGATGAGAGTGATTGGTTCTTCCTTTCCAAATCAAGTTCCAAGCTATAAAAATGTGATTTGAAAGATGATGGTAGGGATGTTACAGAAGTTGTTCAAGTGTTTGGACAACTTCTAATGGATGTTTAGAAGTTGTTTGAAGTGTTGGTTTGGAGAAAACACAAGCACAATGGAATTTGGAAGTTTGAGGTTTGGAGAATTTGCTACAATGGAGTTTTTGTGCCAATTATGGTGTATTGAGTTATGAGGATTATCTCTCTACTTATAAAGGCTCCATATGGTTCATATGACTTGCATAAATCAATCTTGGTTCAATTGGAATGCTAGTTTGGTGACTTGGTTTCATTTTGCATAAAAAATCATAATGGATCATGATGAAAAGGTAGAGTGAAAGGAGGAGTTTAGAGGTACTTTTAGGATGTTTCTTATGGTTTAGAGATTAAGTGTGATCAGAAGAAACAAGTTAGAAGTTCAATGCAAGAGTGGTTGGAAAAGTTGGCCTTTATCAAAATGGATATGAAGCTTTTTGCCAAACCTTCCAAATATGGCATCAAGACTTGGTCAATGGATCAATCCATTGTGTAATGCACCAAGGGTTTGTGTAATATTATGATTAAGGTGAGATCTAGAAGCAATATATCATGTAAAGCAAGATTATGTAGCATTGCCTCAAGGTTGCATGATGAATTTGTCATGAAAATGACCCAAAATTCAGATTTGGAGAGCCAACTTCAACTCTTCTAAACTCCTAGATAAAATATGATAATTTCATTCTATTGGACTTTTTAGAAAGCCACGACCATCCTCTATAACTTTCATGTTGGGAGTTTTCCTTGAATCAATGTGGATCATGGTGAAAAATGATGTTCAAGTAAGCCACTTTTTGAAGGCAGATTTGGTTGAAATTTTTTCTAAGTGTTTTTATTTTATGGTACCAACTTCATGGCTTCATAACTTGAAATCCTTGCATTTTTTGGGAATTAATCATCAAGGAAAAAGTTGAAGTATGAAGTAAGAACTTGAATCTGATCATTTTAGCAAAGAAAATGGTGGCCTGGATCACAAGTTATGGTCTTGGAAAGATGGGTACTTGAACATGTATTTTTTTCATAACACAGAAAAATTTACAAAATCGAATCTTACCCTTTTTGCAAGTAACCTCCAATTTCTTATTTTTTTCTTGATCAAATACATAAATCAACCATATTTTCATGATCCTTGAGTTGAGAAGTCCATGGTTCACCAAGAATGTCAAAAGTCAAACTTTGACTTTGTCTTCATTGACTTTGTATCAGATGAATCCAACTCTTGCAATATTTAATGAATGAGATATCTTGGGTACATTGGATCATGTGAATGGATCACTTATGATGTATTTGAAGTATTTGAACCACACTTCAAGCTTTGGGATCATGCCTTGGCTAAAAAGTCAACTAGTTGACTTTAGGTCAAAACCCTAGTTAAGGGTATCAGATGAACTCTGGCCTTGATGAATTTGAGATGGAATGATCTTGAAATTGATTCTTGTTGATGGAAGTCACTTGATCTCTTGGGAAAGATTAAGAGTTTGAAATGTTGAAACTCATGCCAAGTCTTGATTGATCAATCTTTGAAAGCTCTTGGTGCAAAACCCTAGTTTAAGACAAACAAAGTAGAAAAACTTTTTGTATTTTCAATAGGTTAGTAATGCAAAGATGCTAGATGTTATGCAAATGATAGAAATGATGGTGGCATATTAGGGTTGAAAATTAGGGTATGACAGATGTGAATATTGGAATTTTCATCTCGACGTGATTGGAGAGACTTAAATACAAACATGCACAATTTTTGGCCCTAAGAGGCCGCCAAATGCTTATGATATGATATGCATGTAGAACTTAGGAATTCTGTGAGGAATAATGTCACAAGGGATTAATATTAGTTAAGAAAACACACAGGGATAAAGGAACACCACTATGGGGACAAACAAAAGGAAATTCCACTGAAGAAAAGATTACAACTTCAGCTGAGTAAAAAGATTTGCAAATTCTAATGGATCCGGGCTTCCTGGGAATAGATCATTCCAAATTATCTTGACTTCAACTAAGGAAATATCTTCGCAACAGGTTTCTCAAAGGCAAAGATGACTATCTGTTCAAATAACGAGTTCTAGCTTTCGCAACAGGTTTCTCAAAGGTAGAGATGGTCGTCTGTTCAAATAACGAGTCCAAATAAGCTTACACGATCAAACCATGATCCAACTTCTTCTTTACTTAAGTATTCCACTTAGAAAAGGCAAAATAAACCTATCTGTGCTTCGGGTCATAAGCCAACGAACGGGCCTTAGTTTCTTCTTTAACCAAGTCTTTCTCTCGGAAAGGATCAATGAACAAGCTCCTAAAAAGGTGACCACTTGTTGGGGAAAGAGAAGTAACTTCATCGGGTGTCTTCGAAGGATGCGGGTCAGTTAATCTTATAAAAAAATTGGAATTCTCAAATAAAGAGAAAATCACATTAAGGATCTTCAACAGACTTCCATCGTGATTTACTGGGGAAAGTACCATTGGCTGTGACTAACACCTCACTGGTGATATAAGTCCTTGTAATGAAATCCCTCACCGGGGATATAAAGTCATGTGATAAAAGAAAGGTGCTTGCAATAGTCTTCAACAAACTTCTTTGACGAAATTTCCTCGGGAGATGGCCATTTGTTGGAAAGAACGGTTGATATATTGATAACTTCATTGGGGATAAACAAACTTCTCAAAAAGAGGCTGCCATTTGTTATCCGAAATGGGCGTCAATAAGCTTCTCGGGAAAAGACAACTACTTATTGGGGATCAGAGATCATGAAACAGGTTTCTCAAATAAAGAGACAACTACCTGTTGGAAGTCTTCATCAAACTTCTTTGGAGAGAAAACCATCCGATGGAAGAAAACTTCTATATTGATAATTTCTTCGAGATAGACAAGCTTCTCAAAAGAGATAATCATCTGTGTTCATACTGGGGAACAAGATATGTCTTCATTGGCAATAATGAAGATGCTTCTCCTGGGGAGACAATGCGAAATAAATGCACTCTCGGTCTAGGTTTAACAACCTAGAGAGATTCACCATTAATATCCAAATACTTGGCTCACTCCAGGAACAACTTGAGAGAGAGAAAAATCAAGTAAGACTCTACCAATGGTGAATGAAGCTCAATTAGGATTTTATCCTATCCAAAGATGGAAAAGGACAAGTAAAGCAACCATCTTCCATGAGGAATGAACTCAGTAGGGAATTAAAAAGGATGTGAACTCTCTGCTTAAGGTTGACGACTCCTATGAGGAAGGAAACATAACACCCAAGGATGAACATATTCAAAGAAATTGAGGTAAATGTCATCAAGGAATGCAAAAATGGATGTGAGTTTGGTTATTCATGATATATATGCATTTATGTATATATGCATGTATGCACGTTATGTTTATGCTGAGAAAAACAGACAAAACAGACACGTTGGGGACATAATATGTTTCATAGCTCAACATGAGCTTGGCTAGTCTCATTAAGGTGGAAAACATCACTGGAGATGAGTTAAAGGTCATCAAAGGAGAAAAGTCTCGTCATGAGGTCCAATTCTCTCTGGAGAGAGGGAGATGCTTCATCTTGGGATGAAATATGAACCTTTGATGGAGCAAAGATCTTGTTGCAGGGTTCCAATTTCTCTGGAAAGAAGACTTCACTTAGTAAATAAAAAAACATGTAGACTCTACCAAGGATGGGCCTAGATTGGTCAAGAAAACCTTCAAAATGATTCTTCCGGGGACATCATCAAAATTTGCAGCTTCCGCCGAGGATAATGAAGATCGCTGAAAAAGCTTGACTGTTTATTTTAAAACTTGATAGAAAATTCAGACTTAGCACTTTGCTGGGGATCATTGAGTTCCAACATCCAACACTTCACAACTTACTCGCCGCTTGGGGATTTAACTATGGACGTTCTTTTTTTGCATTCACAAATCAAAACAAAATTTTATTTTGAAAAAACAAAATTTTTCAAATATTTGTTTCAAGACTTTTTATCAAAATAAAAATGATATTTTTGCGGAGCAGAAATAAAATAAGGATTTCCAATAAATGGATAAGTCTCGAATTTTATTAATAGAATGGTGATCCGCAAATGGCGTGATCCCATGGATATTTACAAAGTTAGAAAAATGGTAATATGGGAAAAGGCTACATTAAAATACAATGAAACTATTATCCCTAACAAATTTGAATTCCAGATGTATTTGGGCTTCTGATAAGAGCTAGTTGAGATCTTTGACAGGCAGACATTGCTTCAAGTGATCCAATTTGATCTGAAGCAGTTACTTGCCATAATCTTTTGTTTTGCCTAGATTGCATTTTCAGGTTTTCAATCTACCAGGATAATCATTTTTTGTTTATGTCTCTAATTTTTTCCTGGACCGCTCTTTCGGGTTTTTATTCCACCGAGACGCTCATATTTGCCTAAGCCTCCTTTTTGGGTTTTCGACTTAGAGAGCTATTCTTTTATTTTTCTAGGTGAAGTATTTCTTGATTGCGTCAGTATTCACAAGACGTGGGAGCTCCTCACCATCCATATTTGTAAGAATCAAGGCCCCCCCGAAGAAGGCTTTCTTGACAACATATGGGCCATCATAATTAGGAGTCCACATGCCCCTAGAATCAGATATGAAAGATTGAATCTTTTTAAGCACAAGGTCACCTTCTCTGAATACACGAGGTCGAACCTTCTTGTCGAATGCTTTCTTCATTCTCCGCTGATATAACTGACCATGGCATAAAGTCGTCATCCTCTTTTCTTCAATCAAATTCCGTTGGTCATACCTGCTTTGACACCATTCAGCTTCGGATAACTTAGCTTCCATCAAGACACGCATTGACGGGATCTCTACTTCTATTGGGAGCACTGCTTCCATGCCATAGACAAGAGAAAAGGGGTTGCCCCTGTTGAAGTAAGGACGGACGTACGCTATCCATGCAGAGAAAAAGGGAGCATCTCATGCCAGTCCTTATAAGTCATTACCATCTTCTGAATGATCTTCTTGATGTTCTTGTTGGCAGCTTCAACATCACTGTTCATCTTAGGTCTGTAGGGAGAGGAATTATGATGTTCAATCTTAAACTCTTCACACATTTCCTTCATCATTTTATTGTTCAGGTTTGAACCATTATCAATGATGATTCTGTTTGGCACACCATAACGACAAATAAGTTAATTCTTGATAAATCTAACTACCACCTGCTTGGTCACATTGGCGTATGAGGCCGCTTCAACCCACTTTGTGAAATAATCAATAACCACCAGAATGAGACGATGTCCTTGGAAGCTTTGGGCTCAATCATACCAATCATGTCGATACCCCACATAGAGAAAGGCCATGGAGAAGAGAGAATGTTGAGGAGAGTCGGAGGTACATGTATCTTGTCAGCATAAATCTGGAACTTGTGACACTTCTTCACATACTTGCAACAGTCATCTTCCATTGTCAGCTAATAGTAACCCGCTCTTATCCTTTTTTTAACTGTTGCATATCCGTTGGAATGAGTACCAAATGAACCTTCATGAACTTCTTGCATCAACAGGTCTGCTTCGTGTCTATCCACGCATCTAAGTAGAACCATGTCAAAGTTTCTCTTGTATAGCATGGCTTTGTTTAGAAAGAAGTTATTAGCCAGTCTTCTCAAGGTCTTCTTATCTTTGTTTGATGCCCCAGATGGGTACTTTTGACTCTAGAGATAACACTTGATGTCATGGTACCATGGCTTATCATCAGAGACTTCTTCCATTTCAAATACACGAGCATGTCTATCAAGATGCATAACATCGATCTTAGGCACATCATTCCAATGATTCACAATGATCATGGAAGCCAAAGTTGCCAAGGCATCTGCCATTTGATTTTCCTCACGAGGGATGTGATGAAATTCAATATTGTTGAAGAAAGTAGATAACCTCCTTGCATAGTCTTTTTATGGGATTAGGCCGGGTTGACGAGTTTCCCATTCTCCTTTAATTTGATTGACAACTGAGTTGAGTCTCCATAAACATCATTTTTTTATTCTAAGATCAATGGCTTCTTCTAGACCCATGATGCAGGCTTCGTATTCCGTCATGTTGTTCGTGCACTTGAATGTTAATCTTGCAGTAAAAGGGATATGTGAGCCATGAGGAGTGATGATTACTGCCCCAATACCATTACCATAAGCATTAAATTCTCCATCAAATATTAAACCCCATTGAGAACCTGGCTCTGGCCCTTCATTTGGCAGCGGTTCATTGTAATCTTTGGCTTTTAAGTACATCACATCTTCATCTGGGAATTCAAAATTCATAGACTCATAATCCTCGATTGGTTTATGAGCTAAATGATCAGCCAAGACACTTCCTTTGATAGCTTTCGAGGTGTGATACTCAATGTCATATTCGAACAAGAGCATCTGCCAACGAGCAATTCTTCCGATCAATGCAGGCTTTTCAAAGATATACATCAGATCCATCTTGGATATCAACCAAGTTGTGTGATTCATCATATATTGACGGAGACGCTTGGCAGCCCAAGTCAGAGCACAACAAGTTTTCTCTAGCATGGAATATCGGGACTCGCGGTCAATGAGTTTCTTGCTCAAATAATAGATGGCATGCTCTTTTCTTCCTGTTTCATCCTGTTGACTTAATACACAACCCATAGATTCTTCTAGTATAGTCAGATACATAATCAATGGTCTTCCTTCAATTGGTAGGGACAAGATAGGAGGTTCTAACAAATACTCTTTGATACTGTCGAAGACTTTTTGATAATCATCCATCCAAACACAACCCTGATCCTTTCGGAGGAGCTTAAAAAAGGGAGCATAAGTGGCAGTCATATGAGATATGAACCTTGAAATGTAGTTCAAACGTCCAAGGAATCCCCTCACCTGCTTTTTTGTTTGAGGTGATGGCATTTCCTGAATGGCTTTAACCTTGTCGGGATCAACTACAATACCCTTTTGACTGACGATGAAGCCTAAGAGCTTTCCTGATCGAACCCCAAAGGTGCATTTGTTTGGGTTAAAGCGGAGTTTGTATTTTCTAAAACGCTGAAACAGTTTCGAAAGATACTCAACATGATCTTCCTCAGTCTTTGATTTTGCTATCATATCATCTACATAGACTTCAATCTCTTTATGCATCATGTCATGAAAAAGAGTAGCCATGGCTCGTTGATAGGTGGCGCCAGCATTCTTCAAGTCGAAAGGCATTACTTTGTAGAAAAATGTCCCCCAAGGTGTAATAAAAGCTATTTTTTCCATATCTTTGGGCGCCATTTTAATTTGATTGTAACCGGAAAATCCATCCATGAAAGAGAAGACCTTGAACTTGGCGGTGTTGTCGACCAACATGTCAATGTATGGCAGAGGAAGGTCATCTTTAGGACTGACTTTGTTTAGATCTCTATAGTCAACGCACATGCGAACCTTCCCGTCCTTCTTGGGAACTGGCACAATATTGGCCAACCACTACGGATACTCTGATGTGACAAGGAAACCTGCACCATTCTGCTTTTGCTCTTCCTCTTTGATTTTGATCGCCATGTCCGGATGAGTTCTTCTTAACTTTTGCTTGATCGATGGACACTCTGGCCTTAACGGTAAACGATGCTCCATAATATCGTGTCCAACCCTGGCATGTCTTGGCATGACCAAGCAAACACATTGGTATATTCTCGGAGAAGCTCCATCATCCTCTCTTTGACCTCTGGCGTGAGCAGCGCTCCAACTTTGACTTCTTTTCTATCCTCTTCAGACCCCAAGTTGATTACTTCCATAGGCTCTTTGAATGGCTGAGTGGTCTTTTCTTCATTTTCGAGCAGTCTAGAGATTTCATCTGGAATGTTTTCCTTTTCTTCTTCTTCCGCTTCGTACAGAGGGAATTCAAAGTTGCAAGAGGGCATAAGGTCATTGGTTTTAATGGATATGTCATGAATTAATCTGTACATGTGATTTTATGCTTGTTTTAGAAAAATATAAAAGTGTGAAGTTATGTGCAGCTATCTGGAAGTGTTTATTTGTTTTTTTTTTTAGATTACCATTTTCCAGAAAAAACAGCAAAACAATAAAAACGACAATATGGAAACAAAATAACATTTTCATTGATTTAATTCTTGAAACACAAGCCCAAACATTACCACTTTCTCCTTAGGCATAACGAAAGGATTCTTTTGAAAAGAAAACAGACAACAAAATATTACTTTGAAATGTGAACAACAACAGGAACATCAACAGAGGTCCAGCTTTGGCGAATCACTCCGCGAGCTATGAAGTCGACCGGAACATCTTTAGGATTGTCTTCCACAATGACATTGGCTTCAACTGCTTCGTCTTCTGACCTTGGGGTGTATTCAAGTTCTATATGATGAGGAAAGTAGAAAGGCACATATGCATCTTCTTCCTCAAGATTATATTCAGGATCGTCGCAGTAGGGTTCCCATAACATCACAAGATACAACATATTGATGACAATATTAATCATGGTAAAGTAAAGATGCATTTTAATTTAAATAAAAGTAGTGCGAGTGCAGGAAATTAAATAAAAGTAGTGCGGTGCGGAAAATAAACGAAGTAAAGGCGGTGCAGAAAAGTAAACAAAGTAAAGGCAGTGCGGGAAATAAATAAAAGTAGTGCGAGTGCAGGAAAGTAAACAAAGTAAAGGCAGTGCGGGAAAAAAATAAAGTAAAGTGCGAGTGCGGGAAAGTAAAGTAGACAAAGGTAAAGCAATAAAACCTACTCTAATCGGAGGGTCGAATAAAGTGCGTAACAGAAATAAAAAATGGCAGCAGGATTAACTTCCTTCCAAAGTGCTCCAAACTCGATTACAGACTTGATTATACAGTTGTGGCAACACTCTGATGTGAAGCGATTACCACTTTTACACAATACTGATATATGCCTAGTTGTACCTATGTTTGGATGAAGAAACAAATATAATCAAGACTCTATTTATAGGCAAGGAAAATAATGGAAATGACAAGGATGCCCCTAAGTTTGAATTTGGGAGGGAAACATCTTTGTTCTTGTGGCGCCCGCCACCACATCAGGGCGCCCGCCATAGGAGTAAATTGTGGCGCCCAAGTGGAGATAATGGGAGATGTGGTAGTTGAGGAGAAGTTGAATTGGGACACGTCATGGCTGGACCTATGACGCCAGCCACAGTGGGAACCACAAGTGTAAAATGCTGGTTTTTAGGCTTTTTAGCTCATTTTCACTCCTTTTCTCGACCGGGGTTCCGATTAGACTGAAAACCTGAAAACAAAGAAAAACATAGTAATAACATAACAAAAATAACAATAAAACAACTAAAATGCATGCGAAATCGGAGTCGAAAATATGGTGAAATTCAGTGTCATCAAATTCTCCCACACTTAAACCCTTGCTTGTCCTCAAGCAAAACACTTAAAAGCTCAAAGAAGAAAAACCGGTGTCGACGAGTGATTCAGGCTAGAAAGGCTTCTAAGTTCAAGTCGGGATGCAGTGATAGGTACTAACTGAGTGAACTAAGGGTATCGTGATGACACTTATCCGCAGATATAGACATAAACTCCATTCGTATATTAACCAACCCATATTATCCCACAATACCTAGGCCTACCTCTTCATCTCTTTTTGGGTCCTTTTCATTCAGGCGCAATCACATTAAGCCCGATATCCGTACATGCTTCATAGCAGAGTGACCGGTTAGTGATTCTGATCCTAAACATGGGGTTTCTGGCACATAAATATGTGTAAACCCTTTTATTTGACCCAAATGTAGTTGTGGGGGATCGGATCGTAATCCGCCCTACCGAGTTCAGCGCCAGATACCTCTGAACCAACTAATAGCGGGTGAGTTTTTCTTTTTCTTTTGCAGCAAATTTTTATAACTTTTTGGTTTAAATGACTTTGTGAGGGTCACCTATACCAGAGTTGCCTTTTTGTTTTATTTATTTCACTGGATCATTTACTTATGTTCATCGGTCCCCTACGTAGAGTATGCTTAGGCCGGAGCTGACTGCTGGAATAAACTACTGAGGACTATACTGAAATGATAATTAAGGCCATGGTATATGGGGTTTCGGGAGTGATTCCTATATTCATGAATTCTATGGTGCTAAAACAATACTGATTTTTCAAAAAGTTCTCCCAAGTCACCACATCCTAACTCAAACCTGTCTTAAAGCCCAAAAACTTTCAGAACAACACCGTTTTCTTTTGCAAAAATTTTTTTGGTAGGGCTAAAGGAATGGGGAGGCGAGGATGTACTAAAGATACACTATACTGGTGACTCGTCAGACACATGCATTTTCTAAAACACTCTAACTAAAAGCAAAATAAAACAAAGTAAACAACTAAAAATAAATAAAAATAAACAATCTAACTAAAAACAGCAAAGAAAAATAGAAAGCGATAAAATCTCCTCCCACACTTAAATCGAACATTGTCCCCAATGTTTCAAAATAAGATAAGGGGAGAGTAACCTGTCACACTACTGCTGACCACTAGCTCCTTCGCCATCCTAAGGTGGACGACGGGATCTGCTGCGATGATGGTCTCTCTGATCCATCCTGGCCGATAAGGCATCCTGAGCAGTCCTCACCTCTCGAAGGTTGCCTAAAATGGAACCCTGAGTGGTCTCCATCAGTGCAAAATGCTCACGGTTGTAGTTCTGCTGACGGGATTGCTCGTTTGTGATCGCAAGCAGAGTATGTGCAACAGTCGTATAGGATCGATCTATCCTCCGCTGCGATTCTTGCATGAAGCTCATGTTGTCCGCCAGTTGTTGCTGAATGGTAGAGAGTAGGTCATCACGCCTCTGTTCTCTAGCCATGTGGTTGCGCCACATCTCCTCAGTAATATAGAATCCAGGAGCAGAACCAACAAAAGAAGAAGATGGTGCGGTGTGTGGTGGTGAAGGGTGATGGGGGGACACATGAGGTACGAGAGATTGCTCTCTCTGATCAAACTCTTCATCAGTGTCGCGTCCCTCCTCATCAGGAACATTAGGAGGAAGTGGACCTAAAACAGGTGGAGCATCTAAAACATAGGTTCAGTTCCTTTCATTACGTATATCAGTACGTCTAGTGCATGGTAAGACACCATATGGGATAACTATACCATGAATCATAAGCACATAACCTCCCTCTCTTCTCACTCGGCACAATTTCATATCTCTCAAAAATTTAAGGTTGATTGTGCGAGGAGCTAAGGGAACTAAGGTAGCTATCTCATTGTTCAGGTTAAGAGCCCGAGCAATAGACGTAATGAGTCCTCCAAAAATAATAGGTCCTGCTTTATTAAGAGTTAAAGCCATATGAGCAATCATAAACGGGACCGAATTAATCCTCCTATTTGTGAGGCTTCCTTGTAAAAATAGAAGCTCCCGAGCATTAACCTTGTTTGGATTCTCCTGGCCAAAAATAGTACATGCCAACAAATATCTAAAAACTCTGATGGCCGGGTTATGGATGGTCGAGGCAAGAATTCCTTCAAAAGAATTTATTGAAGTATTAGACAATCTCTGCCAGAAGGAAAACACCTCGACCGACCAGTCTGAATCCAAAGGGGCCTCACAAATAGCACCTTCCCCATGAGGAATTCCTGACAGACCTGCTAGTTCGTTGGTACTAAACTCATACTCAACAACAAACATTCGAAATCGAACAGTACCAACTGTACTAGCAGTGTTAGGACTGACAATATAAATTAAAGAACTTAAAAACTCGATTGTCAGTCTCTCAAAGGTACGCTCTCTGTTTGAAAAGATAGTGTGCAAGCCTAAAAAATCTAACAAATGAAAAACACTATGGTAGATACCCAAAGTATAAAGACAATCATCATCCACGTACCTCGTCGGGAGGATTTCCCGATTTTGCAACCTTTTGATAATCCTTCTCTGCCTATCTCCAGGTTTCCCTTCGTGAAGAATATATCCGTTGAACTCCATTGTTTTGCTCCTTGAATGTGTTGAAGAAGATGAAAATGGGTTTATATATATATGATGGTAAATGTGGGATTTTTATGGATATTGATGGATGAAAATTAAAATGGAAGTTGGAAAGGTAAATTGTATGGTGGGAAGATGAGAAATGTAGAAGCTTTTATGGGGTTCAAGGGAGTTTTTGGAAGAGGAAAAAATGGGTTTGGAAGTTTGAAGGACCAAAAATGGTGGATTATGTGAATCTACCCCGAGTATATCAGACACCGTGGCGGGCGCCACAAGAGCAATTTGAATTGGGCTGAATTTTGACTCGCTTGGTATGGGCTTCTCCGTGCACTTTTTGGTCTGGGGGTCCGGATAGCATTTTCATTATTTTTCCTAATAGAATAAAGCTTTCACAATATATGAAAATAAAATTTAAACATTAAACAAACAAACAAATAAATAAATAATACGATTAGACTATAATATAAATATAAAGGAAATAAACACACATAATATATATATATATATATATATATATATATATATATATATATATATATATATATATATATGTATATATATATATATATATATATATATATATATATATATATATATATATATATATATAATATATATATATATATATATATATGTCATACCCCAAAATTTGCCCGTTAAGTGTTCAGGACATTTTTCAAGACATTCTAATCCATTTTCAAGACATTAATGTTAAAGGAACAAGGGTCCAGCGCACAGGTTACCAAATCCAGAAGATGACCTAAACTGGCATGCTCGCTAGGCGAGCAAACCCTTCGCTAGGCGAATCCTTCGCTACCTCACTCGCCTAGCGAGCTCACGAAATACCAGAAAATTTTGGGCTTAATTCTGAGCCCACCAAGAGACAACTATTATAAATACCAGAACTTCACACAGAGAAGGGGAGAGAGACAGCCGATGGACAGAGAGGGAACGAGCAAACCCTAACAGAGGCAACCGGAAAAACCCTGGAGGCTAACGAAGAGAATTCAGAGTAACCCCCGGATACCCCGAAGGAAACTCATCTGCACAAAGGTTACCTCCGCCCAACTCAATTGCAAACAGGTTTGCCACACCCCCACTAATTTTATGCTCCTAATTTGATATCTGCAAATACATGAGGCATTATGATTGAATTTCTCATTAGGTTTTGCATGTGGGTTTAAGTATGCATGAACGTGTAACACAATATCTTGAATGTTTAACCATGTAATTTTTGTAATGGATGCCATAGGGTTTGGGGTTCCGGAAATCGCACTGTTATCAAAGGAGAACCCAGAACCCGCAGTCGTTCGCCAGCACTTCGCTGAGCGAACATGTAGCGAGGGTTCGCCAAGCCTTCGCTAGGCGAGGCAGTAGCGAATATGACAGTATTCGTTTTTTTCCAGTTGCATTCTAATCTGTTATGTACTTGATTGACATGTTTTCTATTGCATCTACACGCTGTTTGCCTGACACCATTATTGCTGTTTGGTGCGATTCTTGGTTGCACCCTAGCTTGGTATTCTAACCCGTTTGTTGAATTTTATGAGGGTTCACATACTCCTGAAGAGACAGTTTGCTAGGTATTCCACTTTATTTGTGGGATACCCTTGTGAAGATTCATTTTAATTACTTGACTGATTACCTGGCCCTCGAACATATGATCCCTCTCTTTGTTGCCTTACGATATTACGGCCATGTCCCCCGAATATAAGGATATCCTTAGCAAAGACCCTTCGGTTAAATCATCATAGTCCCTCGAATGTTGCCTTCGAATACATGACTTTGTCCCTCGATGACCCTTCGTGGTAGCCTACGGTTAAATGATGACCGTCCCTTCGAATGCTAAGATATCCTTACAAATGTTGCCTTCAATGACCGATCGACGACCCTACGATGTCCCTTTACATCCAAAGGCTAAGACTACTTACTTCTCAATAGTAAGGACAATTTTATCCTCCTAAGGATAGGAAATACCTATAAAGACCTTGGTCAGGTATAACTCTTAAATGCTTGCTCGCAGCTTAAAATACTTTTCACACCTCCCACTTTTCAAAACATCTTTTAGAAAATCACCACTTGGCATACATTCGCACCAGAATCATCGCCGAGTTATATTTTTCTAAACATCTTTCAAAATCAAACGAGATAAACACTTTGTATACATTCGTACAAGAATCATTATAAAGTTAAACTCTCCATTCAAATATTTTCCAAACACCCTACATTTCTCAAACACTTTCTCGAACAAGGAAAACATAAGTGAGCTAAGCAATTAAGAGCCCATGGATAACCATGGATACAAAGGGTGCTAACACCTTCCCTTTGTATAATGTACCTCCCGAACTCAAAATCTAATCAAGGTATTTCCTATTCTTTTTCGCCTTTCCTTATTGGATAAAAGAAAAGTCGGTGGCGACTCTTGCTATCCGCGACATTGTTTTTTCAAAACAAAACACAAAAGTCAGTTTACCGTATAACAAAACTGGCGACTCCACTGGGGATTTAAAAAGAGAGGTTACCTTTTTTAAAAAAAAATATAAAAAATATAAAAATAAAAAATAAGGTCATTTATGTTTTCGAATTGTTCCTTCGTCTGATTTACTTTTAAGGGATTGTTTGGGTATTCTATGCTTGAGTGAAAGATCCTACACCCGGATCTAGTGTACCTTAGGTAAGTAGCAAGAGATCATCGCGACTGTCCGGCGTATACTGGAATGGTTAAAATGATGGCTACGGTTAATGTGACACTTTAGATGTCCTGATGTTCCTCATGTTTACCTGAGGAAAAATTTGGCGTCTGCGTGGTGTCATCAAAGCATTAACCAGACCTTTAGAACCCTAATTGACTCATCCTAGCCATTAGAAAGTAGTGAGATAACTGACTTCGGTTCCGACTGGGGTTGGTTGATACTCGATACTACACTCTTTGAGATTGGACTTTAGGGAAATTTTGGTCAACCGCTTGGTGTTGCACTGAAGTGGACTTAAGGAAAGGTCGATGATTTGAGATCCTTCTAGAACCCGATTACTATTCTAGGACTGGTGGAACCAACCAAACTTCAGTGGGGAGGGTACTTACCTACGGAACTCATGCAAGCCTTAAAAACCTAGGAATGATTGCGGTGTGACTTGTTTGTGTTTGTTACTTACATAACATCATAACATCATGACATTGTACTAACCATTTCAAGGACTTAGGGGTTTAACTTTGCTCTGTTAAACAGGCTATGGCTTCCAGGAAGACCATCCGGATCAATCTTGTAGCGATCTCTCCTCAACTCAAGGATTTAGTGTCAGAACTGCCCGATCATGCTCAATTCATCAAGAAACATGGTTCTCTCCTCAATTTAGCTACCACCGGTTTCAAAGAAGATATGATGAGAGTTCTATTCCAGTTCTTCGATCCTAAACATCATTGCTTCACCTTCCCAGATTATCAGTTGGTACCCACATTAGAAGAGTTTTCCAGGCTGCTTGGGATACCTATCCTTGATCAAACACCTTTCAGTGGTTTAGAAAAGATTCCGAAGTCTGAAGAAGTTGTCGCGGCTTTACACATGACAAAGTCCGACATCGAAACTAATTGGGTAACAAGAAGTGGAGTTAAGGGTTTACTTGCCAAATTTCTGATAAATAAGGCCCGAGAATTCCTAAAAGTTATGAATGTCCATGCTTTCGAAGAGGTTCTAGCCCTACTAATCTATGGTTTGGTGCTATTTCCTAATCCGGATCAATTCATAGACATGAATGCTGTTAAGATATTTTTCACTCATAACCCTGTGCCCACCTTGCTTGGAGACATTTTGCATTCCCTTCACACTCGTACTATGAAAAGGCAAGGGACTCTCATGTGTTGCGTACCTTTATTATCTAGGTGGTTTATTTTGCACCTTCCTCAATCAGTCTTGAAGAATGAGAAAAATTTGAAATGGTCTCAAAGGATAATGTCGCTCTCCCATTCGGACATCCATTGGTGTCCCCAACCCAAAGAAAATGTTATCATCATTGACCGTGGCGGAGAATTCTCTAACGTACCACTCCTGGGGATAAGAGGAGGTATTACTTATAACCCAACTTTAGCCCTACGTCAGTTCGGTTATGCTAGAAGAGACGGTCCACATGAAATAATTATTCAAGGCACTGTGTTTGACTATGACAACGACTCTCAAGGTCTCCGTCAAAGGTTTGTACGAGCTTGGGGCATGGTGAAAAGAAGTACTTTAGGACAGAAAAACTCTATTCCTATGGAACCTTATCTCAGATGGGTACGCGCCAGAGCTCGTGAGCTTATCATGCCATATCTTACAATCGGACCTCTGATTGTTGAACCAAAAGTTGAAGGAGGTACCCCTCAGATCATTCCTTATCCAGATATGCCTACCAATGTTGAAGAATTGAAGAAATCCTGGATCCAGTTGAGAGAGGAAAGGGATACTTTTGAAACTCAGTTCGGTGCAGAAAGGAAGAAAGTATTAGAGCTCACCAGCCAGCTTAATGAGGAACGAAGACTCAATGCATATCTCCGCCCAAAGAGAAGCCGTCCCTGGGAGACTTGAGCTTTCATTGTATTTTTATTATTTTTTGTAATGAACATTGATTAAAGATATTATTAATAAAAGTTTCCCTCTTTTTGGTGGTTTACGCAAAGTTAAATTCCAAAAGTCCTTGAAAACATTTCATACATTGCATAACATAACATAACATCGCATAACAGGTATTCTAAAGGATCAATGTTCTCACGGTCTTCCTTCTAAACAGAAAGATGGCTCTCGAACAAACTGTCAAAGATCTCCAGGCTCAGAATGCTCAATTCCAGGAGATGATCCTGAACTTATCCAAGGGGCAGGAGGAGCTGAAGGCGCTCTTGCTCGAGAAGAAGAAAGACAAGAAAGCTGTGAGTTACATTAACCCGGGAAGAAGGCTTAAAGGACAGGCCGCAGGAGTCAAGATTAGAATTCCGAAGGATCACGAAGAGGAGACAGAAAATGATTCGGAAGAGGAGAATGTCGATCCCTTCAACCTTGAGGATGACGATGAAGATGAACAGTACTCTCTAAAAGATGATAAGTATAAGTTGCTGGAAGAACGCATGCTAGCTATGGAGGGTCAGAAGGCGCCCGGTCTGGATTTCGAAGGCTTATGTCTGGTTTCTGATGTGGTCATTCCCCGCAAATTCAAGGTCCCCGCTTTCACTAAGTCTGACGGTGCGTCTTGTCCTCAGATGCATCTGAGAGCTTATGTGAGAAAGATTCAGCCGTATACCACTGATAGGAAGCTATGGATCCATTTCTTCCAAGAGACTCTGTCTGGCACATAGTTAGAGTGGTATTATCAGCTCGAGAGCTCTAACATCCGCACCTGGACTGATTTAGCGACAACTTTCTACAAGCACTACCAGTATAATTCTGAATTAGCGCCTACTCGGCTACAGTTGCAGAATATGACTATGGGATCTAAAGAAAGCTTCAAAGAATATGCTCAAAAATGGAGAGATTTAGCTGGCAGAGTCAAACCCCCTATGACTGATCGAGAATTAGTGGACATGTTCATGGGTACACTGACTGGCCCATTCTACAGCCATCTATTGGGAAGTTCCTCATCGGGTTTCACTGAACTTATATTAACAGGTGAACGTGTTGAGAGTGGCATTCGAAGTGGAAAGATACAAGTGGCTACCTCTGCAAGCACCAAGAAGTCCTATCAGGGGAGGAACTAATCAAATGCTGTGTACGGTCAAAGGGGTCATAACAAGAAAAATCGTGACCATGTTGTTGGAGCAGTTACGATTACAGCACCGTCATCTCAAAACTTCCAACACAGACAAGACAGGCCAAGAAGACAGTTTACGAAAATCAATATGACTTTAGCACAGGCACTGCAGGGTATGCTAAAAGCAAATTTAATTACCCTCAGAGATCCTTCTGCAAATCCCAACACTACTTCTCCTCGTTATAATCCCAATGCCAGGTGTGCATATCACTCCAATAGCCCCGGGCATGATACAAACGATTGTTGGTTGTTGAAGAATAAGATTCAGGATATGATCGACGCTGGGGAAATTGAATTTGATCCTCCGGAGACTCCTAATGTCATCACTGCTCCTATGCCTAATCATGACAAGACTGTTAATGCTGTGGATGACAATTCCCGCATTTCTAATGTAGCCGACTTAGCATCTCCTCTCCTGATCATCAAGAAGAGTTTATTACAAGCTGGTTTATTTCCAGGTTGTGCTGAAAATTGCGATCTCTGTATACTCCGACCCAATGATTGCTTAAAGTTGAGGAATGGTATTCAACGGCTGATGGATGATCGTACAATTCTCTTAGAAAAGATTCCGGAGGTGGACAACCCCACTGAAGAAATATTTGTGGTTGCTAGGTCCAAAGTTCCAGTGAAGATTACCGCCACTAGATTGCCTGTGAAGATTACTGCTGAGCCCAAGGTAGCTCCCCTAATTATTACTGTACCTAGCCCAGTACCATATTCCTCAAGCAAAGCCATTCCGTGGAATTATGGAGGTGATGTTTACATCCACGACATAAAGCAAGATGATTGTAGCACCTCAAATTTGCACCCATCATTGTACATACATTCTCATATTAGGTCATAGCATATCATGGTCCACTGCATAGCATTGCATTGTCCAGTTGCCTCAAGTGCAAGCCAATCAAGAAATTAGGTCAAACTGGTCAGGAGATCAGTCAGTCAAGCAAGCAAGCACAATTCTCAAGGAGCCAAGGCCCTAGGGTTGGTCCAACATGTTCACATGACTTGGGGATCCATTTGAAGTGTTTTGGTCAAGGATTGGATGTTCAGAAGTCATCAGTCAGTGCACAGTCAGTCAGAAACCCTAAAAGTCAACTGTTGGTCAACTGTCCATTTAATCAGTGATTTGATAGTGGGATTTGGTTTAGCTTATTCATGTCCAAATAGGCCTCATGTATCATGTCAAACACCATCATGGAAGAATTTGAAGCCAGATCAGAAATTTCCAAAAATGGAAACTGGACCTGTAACTGAAACTTACCAAAAATGGAAAGTCTTGATCCTCAAACTTACATCATGATACAAGCTTCAAATGAATTTTTGCCCAACATGAAAGTTGAAGATCTTGTTCTCCCATTTCCAAAAAGTCCAAGAACACTCAATTCCCATGTATGGTTGGCAAGTTATGATCGAATCATTTTCAGAAATTCTTGAACTTCAAAAGGCCATATCTCTCAAACCATTTGGCCAATTTGGGTGGGGTTTTTTCCTACAAGTCACATTTGATCCCGTCTTTCCAAAAATGTAACTTTCATGTACCAAAACTTCACCAATCAAAATGGCATTTTTGAACTTGCCTTAATTAATTTCAAGTGAAGTGAAATTTTGACTTTTCAAAATAAACCTTTTCCATCATTTTGGCCAATTGGAACTTGCTTGGAATGTTATTTGCAGCATGTTCAAAGTCAAATTCGTGCAAGTACATAGCCATGCCTAACTTGCTTGAAATTTGGACAAAAGTACATTTTCTCACCAAATCTATCCCACCCTTTCATGAACCATGCCTTGTACTATTAAAACAGAGTACTTAAACATGATTTTCTGCAAAGATGAAACCCTAGCAGCCACTAAAAAGCAGCAGAAAACTCATTCTTCAAAAGAGGACCATTTTCTTCATTTACAAAAATCTGCTAAAAAACTCAAGAGCACCCGAGTTTGTTCTGGTTTGGTCATCATATACCAACATCTTGGAAGCATTTGGCAGCCATGTATCACACCTGTAACACCATTTTCCACAGCTGTTGCAGCAAGCTCCATTAATGGCAAAGTGAGACTGAAACCAAACCAAGCTGTTTCAAGGCAAACCATCTTCATCATTCATCATTGCAAGCTTGGAGCTTCATCTGTTTTAAGCCAACAACACCAAATAACCACTGTACCATGACTGTTCTTCAACTTAGGTGAGTTTTCGACCTCAACCTTTTTCAAAACTATGATGTGCTTAGTGTAGGTCTTGATGTGCTGATTCCAATAAGCTTTACATCATGAAAAATGGTTGAGTAATGGTTGAGTTATGTTGAAATGAATGTGGATGATTCAAACTTGTTTTTGCTTGTTTCTTATTGTCCAGCTCGATTTAATGAAAACCATGGTTGGATTTGGACTGTATGTTGTTTGCTGATCCTGATGTTATGTTTAACGCCCATTTCTGGGATTTTTGTTCATCATTGATGATGAACATTACTGTAGCAAACCCTAAATATGCGTTTTGTTGCCCAGAAACCATGCTGCTCGTGTTTTCCTTTTGCTGCATGCCTCGTTACTGTACCCGTGCCCCTCAGCCAATAGGAACATTCCGTTCCAGCGTCCAAAACGGCGCGTTTTGATTAGTGGCGCAAATAATTACAAAAATGCCATGGCCGTGCCCCCATGTCCCATTAAGCCATGTTGTTTTTCCTTTTTTATTTCATTTGTGATCTTCATTTTGTAAAAATCATAACTTCACCATGCTTGATCCAATTTGAATGGGATTTTTTGCATTATCTTCATCATGGTCTCTAGTTTTTTATCATATATTTTCCAGATTTTTGGAATGAATGGTTTTTAATTGGTATGAGGGTTTGTGACATGTGCTCATTTTTTGTACACTTTGCTAAAACATTTGTGAAATGGTGATACTTTATCCAATGGCTCCCAAATTTTTTGTGCTTGAACTAGACACATTCATGGTGATTTTGGTGTAGAGTTTGTGAATTTATCATTGCTGGTTTGTGAGTTATGAATTTTTGAATTAGGGTTTGACAATTTGTGTCACACCATTGATGTCCAACTTGATGATTTTTGATACCATGCTTCTTGACCTCCAATTGATCTGATTTTTTGCATGAACCTACTCTTGTATGTCTAGTTTACATGTGAATTTTCTTGGATTTATTTGTGGCATTTCCTAATTGTTTGAGATTTTCTCCCCTGCTTAGTCAAATGTTGACCTTGTGTGACACTTGTTCCCATTTCATTTGTGAAATTCTCATACTTTATTAGATGGACATGAAATTTTACATGAGATAACTAGACATCCTCATCTTTGCCATGGTTTTGATCCCATTCATTTATCATACACCATCTCTGACTTATGATTTTTCTAAGTTGATGCATGTTTGGTTGACTTCTTTGAGCATGTTCAAAATTGCTTTGACTTTCTGATTTTCATTGACTGCCTTCCACTTGTCCAAATGAGATGAAATTTGACATGCTTACCATTCTGTGGGTTGTGATTGGTCATGATTTATTTGGTGATTTTTGGAAATGTTTAAGATTGCTTTTGATGCAAGTCTTGCTGTTGACTTCTATGAGCTTCTAAATGCCATGTTTTGACCTAATTTGTTCATGAAATGATGATGATGATTGATATGAATGTGAACCCAATTGGCATTGATTCTTGATTGTTTGAACATGATTTTGGATGCTTGCCCTTTGCTGTTTTGACTTTTTCATTCCTTTTTGACCCTAGGCTTGTCCTAGTGGTCCTGTTACTCACCTTTGAGCTCATGTTTTCAGGTTGACCAACAAATGACCAATGAGACCATTTCTTTTTGATTGAGCTTGCTTGAATATCATTGATTAACTTGTTTGTTTTGTAGGTGGCTTGGCTCACATGCCTTAAGCCTTGTGCCTTTGCACATCCATTTGCCTCTAATTAACTGTTGATGGCTGTTTCTTTTTGCTTTGTTTTGAAGTTGCATACTAACATCTGCTTGACTGTTTCAGGTGCTTTTAGTTGCTTAGTTCCTTGTGAACTTTTGCTTTGTTTTGCTTGTATAAGCAATTTGCATTGAGGTATACTTCTAATCTTCATGTAGTCTGGAAGACCTGGCCTGTTACTTGGCCAGGCAATTGTCTGAAGTCCTCCTTAAGAGGCAATGTTTGTGACTGTTTACTTTTGTCCTTGTACAGAGTCAAAGACCTCCTAAGTGAAGAGGCAATTGGCAGAACCAAGGGATAAGCAACCTATCCCCTGCTATTCAGTGTGTCTTCTGTTTTGCTCACACCACTGTGTTGATGCATTTCAGATAAAACCCAAGATCTTGTGCAATTGCACAGTTGAGTCAGTATCAAATGTGTAGAAGGGTTCCCACTTTCTGAACCCACACATTCTTGTCTTAAGCTCTCCCAGGCCAGGGATAGGAGCTGTGAAGTCTTATCTTCACTCACCTTTCATCTGCTTCACCTTAGCCCCTCAATGGCAAGGTTAAGAGCACATTCACCCAGTTCCAGAGGTTTGTTTGTTGAGGTTGATATGACCCCTCGACTAAAACCTAACCCTTGTTTGAGCCACTTGCTTGTGTATAGTGTGTGCTATCTGTGCTTGTATGTTTGTTTGACTTGCTTCCTGTGCAAGTTAGGGTTAGTTTAGACTTGCTTCCTGTGCAAGTTAAGTGTGTGTGTGGCTTGCTTCCTGTGCAAGTCATGTTTAGGATAGGTTGGCTCCCTGTGCCAGTTAGCTAGAAACCTTAACTTAGGGATGATTTTGCATGATAACATCTAGGCTCGAGTCGAAGTCTCCCTAGTTGTGTCTCCCTCTGTTATCTGGTTAGGCTAGTCCTGTATCCCTCTGTAGGGGAACTACGTCGCCCTGATCCTCATACCAGATGAGGTACGTAGGCAGGAGATGAGCAGATCTCTCCGGGCGCCTGTGTCTTTGTTTTGTCTTGTTGTGTGCTTGGAAGCTGACGTAAGTCCATCGAGTGGCATTTGGGTTCCAGTGTGCGTGTGTTTGGTTCGGATGCTGATGTAAGCCCAGTAATTGGCATTCAGGCTCCACGTTTGCCTTTGCCTGTGTTTGTTTGTGTGCGTGTCAGCCGAACTACGAATGCTCTGATTCTCCTCCGTCCAAAGGAGATACGTATGCATAGGATGCGATATCCTAGCGAGCATGTGTCGTTTCCCCCAGTCCGAACTACTTCGACTCTGATGTCTATGCCTGATAGACTAAGTAGGCCCAGGATACGATATCCTGCCGAGTCATTCTTGTCTGTTTTCTGTGTCTCTTTCAGCCAGTGTGTGTGTGTGTGTGTGAGCAGTGTTTAGCAACCATTTTCCTTTCTATTGCGCGTGGATCCCGTCGAGTACGACGGATGCGTAGGGGTGCTAATACCTTCCCTTCGCATAACCGACTCCCGATCCCATTCTCTTTGGTCGCGAGACCATGTTCTTTCCCAGGTTTACTCTGAGCGTTTCCTTTCCCTCTTTTGGGATAAATAACGCACGGTGGCGGCTCTGTTGTTCTTGTTTTCCCGCCGGTTTTTCGCGTGATGCGACAGCTGGCGACTCTGCTGGGGACATAAGAGAAGTTGACCTATGCTGGTCCATATTCCCTAAGCGAGTCTCTCCTAGCGTTCTCTAGGATAGGGTTTGGTTGCTTTTGCTGTTATTTATTGCATTCACTCGTATATATGTGCGTTTATTGTTTGCATTTATGTTTGCACTTATGTTTGCATTCATTCACATTCATTATTCATCTGGCTGGTTGTCTGTTTCTCTCTGTTGGGGTGGGAGTTACATGAGGTAAAAGGCCCAATACCCCGGTCATGAGTGAAATCTAGGATACTTAGGAATAGAGTGATTCATGGGAAGCGGGTGGTATTGCGCCACTTAGCGGAACATTGATATCACGAGCAGTTCAGACCCTGGTGGGATATTATCGTTACATACTTCGGGTGTGTATATGATGATATTCTGCGAAAGGTTATTTATGCTGCGTTTCTCTCGACCTTACCCTGGCCTAGATGACACCCGTGAGTGGGGAGGGAATGATCATTATTACAGGTACAGTTGGTGACTTGTTGGTGACTTGTTGGTGACTTGTTGGTGACTTGTGATCCTGTTGGTGACTATTGGTTCAGAAGTTTGGGGTCTCAGATGACTTTGGGTTTCAGATGAATTTGTGGTTCCGAGTTCAAGCCGAAGCTTTGATCCTGTGTTCCGAGAGACACAGCCAACCAGTCCAGTCTGCATCATTTGCATCATAGCATATTTATTTTTCAAAAGAAACGCAATAAAAAAAAAAGAGATACAAAAAAAAAAAGAAAAAAAAAAGAAAAAAAAACTAATCCCTGCATGCATATCATTTCTCAGGTACATTCCAGAGCTGGTTCACTGATAGAGATGGCAACAGTCCCAGAGTTGAAGCGGAAGACTTGTTCCTACAGCTTTCACCGTGAACCTTTGACGTCTCTGATTGAGTTGAGCAACCTTATGACCAGTGGTAACCAGAAGGGGTTTGTCGACCAGTATGGAGATATTTTGACACTGTTGAAGATGGTAGTCGATCCGGTGCCGTTGCAGACTCTTCTACAGTTCTACGACCCAGAGCTTCATTGTTTCACCTTTCAAGATTATCAGTTGGCGCCTACTCTTGAGGAGTACTCCATTCTGCTGAGTGTCCCGGTCCGGTATCAGGTTCCTTTCTTGGATGTGCCCAAGGAGGTTGATTTCAGAGTTGTTGCCAGAGCTCTCCATTTGGGTATCAAGAAAGTCAGTGATAGTTGGAAGTCCAGTAGGGATGTTGTAGGATTGCCTTTGAAGTTTCTGTTGAGGGTAGCTAGAGAAGAAGCAGAGAAGGGAAGTTGGGAAGCCTTTCATGCTCAGTTGGCCGTCATGATCTATGGGATCGTCCTGTTTCCAGGTATGCCCAATTTTGTTGACTATGCTGCAGTCAGTATTTTCATTGGAGGAAATCCAGTTCCTACTCTGTTGGCTGACACTTACTATGCTATTCACAGTAGGCATGGTAAGGGTGGGGCTATCAGGTGTTGTCTCCCGCTTTTGCTCAGATGGTTCTTGTCTCTCCTGCCAGTCAGTGGACCTTTTGTGGATGCTCAAAGCACGCATAAGTGGACTCAGAGGGTTATGTCTCTTACCTCCTATGATATCAGGTGGCAATCTTACCGGATGGATGTGCGTAACGTCATTATGAGCTGTGGAGGATTCCGTAATGTGCCACTCGTAGGGACTAGGGGTTGCATCAATTACAACCCGGTTCTTTCTCTTCGCCAGTTGGGGTTTGTGATGAAGGGAAGACCACTTGAGGCTGAGGTAGCAGAAAGTGTGTATTTTGAGAAGCAGAGTGACCCGGCTAGATTGGAGCAGATAGGGAGAGCTTGGAAGTCTATTGGTGTGAAGGATGGATCTGTCTTAGGGAAGAAGTTTGCCGTTGCTATGCCCGATTACACTGATTGGGTCAAGGAGAGAGTAGAAACTTTGTTGTTACCCTACGATAGGATGGAGCCGTTGCAGGAGCAACCACCTTTGATCCTTGCTGAGAGTGTGCCTGCGGAGCACTACAAGCAAGCCCTGATGGAGAATCGCCGTTTGAGAGAGAAGGAGCAAGATACCCAGATGGAGCTGTACAAAGCCAAGCTGATAGGTTGAACTTGGCTCATCAACTCAGAGGAGTGCGAGAAGAAGATGCTAGCAGACTGAGAAGCAAGAAGAGATCCTACGAGGAGATGGAGAGCATGTTAGATGCAGAACACCGGGAGTGCTTGAGGCTGCAGAGGGTTGAGGCCAGCTATCAGAAGAAGATCAGAGACTTGGAGAAGCAACTCAGAGATAAAGACATCCAGTTGAAGAAGGAAGTAGACTTGAGACAGGCATCAGAGAACCACCTTGGAGGAGAAGTGGTAGAGCTTAGACGACAACTGAAGGAGAAGATCACTCTTTTGCCAGAATGTTCAGAATGTGACCTGTTGATAGACCAGTGTCAGTACTTGAAGACTCTCATTCCGGGAGGCCGTTTGTCTTAGCTTGTATCTTTGATATGTATGTTGAGAATCACCTCCAGGCTTGTTGGATGGGATTCATTGTTGTACTCCGATTGTTTGGATTTTCTTTGTCGACTTTGTTGTATGATCCTGTTACTCATGTAGATGAGGTTGTTGGTTTCACCTTGTACTCATCACTCTTGTGTATGTTATTTCTGTGCTTCTGTGTTGTTCTTGCTGCAGGTTGCCATCTTTTGAGGATGACTCAGGCTCTTTGAATGCCTGAGAAATGAACATATCATGTGCATCATACGCATCATTAGCACCATACTCATATCATTTTGCATAACAGGTGTTCTTGGTCGTGACTTCTCACTCTTGGTTCCTGTTCAGGCAGGATAGCTGATCAACGTCCGCACCGCTACTCAACAAGACTGAATCAACAGAGAGGTATGGATCAAATTCAAGCAGAGTTGGCTGAGATGAAGGCTAACATGGCCCAGTTTATGAATATGATGCAAGGGGTTGCACAAGGTCAAGAAGAACTTCGAGCCATGGTTCAGAGACAAGAGGCTGCAATTCCGCCGGTCAACCATGCTCCGCCAGAGGGAGGTCCGGTCAATGATAACAATGTTGCTGCTGCTGTACCCATCAACAACTATGCTACAGGTGATGAGTTGGGGGGTATTCGAATCAACGGTCAACCTATTGCTCCAGATGCCGCTAATGCCAGAGCAGTCCGTGCCCCGGCCCGTAATCCTGCTCCGATTGTTGACAGACAAGAGGATATGTTTTCTCTGCTCAGTGAAGACGAAGACGTTCTGGGAAGGGTTAATGAGAGGGATCGTAAAGTTGATGCCCTTGCTGAGAAGATCCGAGCTATGGAATGTCAGAATTCTCTCGGTTTTGATGTTACCAATATGGGGTTGGTGGAAGGTTTGAGAATCCCTTACAAGTTCAAAGCACCGTCCTTCGATAAATACAACGGTACTTCTTGCCCTCGCACCCATGTGCAGGCTTATTATCGAAAAATCTCTACGTATACCGATGATGAAAAGATGTGGATGTATTTTTTCCAAGATAGTCTATCTGGGGCTTCTTTGGACTGGTACATGGAATTGAAGAGAGATTCTATCCGCTGTTGGAGGGATCTGGGTGAGGCCTTTTTGAGGCAATACAAACACAACATGGACATGGCACCGAGCCGGACTCAGTTGCAGAGTCTTTGTCAGAAATCCAATGAGAGCTTCAAGGAGTATGCCCAGAGGTGGCGCGAACTGGCTGCTAGAGTTCAACCCCCTATGCTGGAGAGGGAGTTGACAGATATGTTTATCGGTACTCTTCAGGGTGTGTTTATGGACCGGATGGGGAGCTTCCCATTCGGTAGTTTTTCTGATGTTGTCATTTGTGGAGAGAGGACTGAGAGCTTGATTAAAACTGGGAAGATCCAAGATGCTGGTTCCTCTTCTTCTAAGAAGCCATTTGCTGGGGCACCTCGTCGAAGAGAGGGTGAAACTAATGCTGTTCAACACCGCAGAGATCAGAACAGAAGTCAATACCCTCAGGTTGCTGCAGTGACCATTCCGGCACCTCAACCTCGTCAACAACAACAACAAAGAGTTCAACAACCGCAACAACAACAACAGCAACGTCCGTATCAGCCCAGACAAAGGATGCCTGATCGACGTTTTGATTCGCTACCCATGTCGTACGCCGAACTGCTGCCCGAACTACTCAGGTTGGGGTTGGTTGAGTTGCGTACAATGGCTCCGCCTACAGTATTGCCTCCTGGGTACGACGCCAACGTCCGTTGTGACTTTCACTCTGGGGCACCAGGGCATCATACTGAGAAGTGTCGGGCTTTCCAGCACAAGGTCCAAGATTTGATCGATGCCAAGGCGATCAACTTCGCTCCAGTGCCTAACGTCGTAAACAACCCTATGCCTCAGCATGGTGGGCATAGAGTGAACAATATTGAGGGGAAGAAGCTGAAGATCTGGTTGTTAATGTTGATGATGTTCAGACTTCTCTGCTAGTTGTGAAGGGTCGTCTGCTGAATGGGGGTGTCTACTCGGGCTGTGATGAGGATTGTTTGGGCTGTGCAGAATCTGAGAATGGTTGCGACCAGTTAAGGGCCGGTATCCAGGGTATGATGGATGAGGGTTGTTTGCAATTCAGTAGGGCTGTAAAAGATCGTGGGACAGTGTCAACTATCACCATTTACTTTAAACCGTCTGAAGGACGTGGACAAAGGGTCGTTAGTGCACCTGCAACAAATGGTACCCCAGTTACCATTTCCGTGCCTGTAACCATCAGTGCTCCGACTACTATCGTTGCGTCTGGAAGAAGGGCTGTTGAGAATAGTAGAGTCGTGCCGTGGAAGTATGATAATGCTTATCGCAGTAACAGAAGGGCTGAAAGTCAGATGAGACCAGTGAATCAAACTCCAGTGACCATTGGTTTACCGAATAGAGTTCCTGCAACTGTTGGTCCGGCTGTGGATAATGTAGGGGGTCCAGGAGGTTTTACCAGAAGCGGTCGTCTGTTCGCACCGCAGCCTTTGAGGGACAATAATGCTGAGGCTCTCGCCAAAGCAAAGGGTAAGCAAGCTGTGGTTGAGGAAGAGCCTGTCCAGAAGGAAGCGCCCGAGGGGACATTTGAGAAGGACGTGGAGGAGTTTATGAAGATAATCAAGAAGAGTGACTACAAGATTGTAGATCAGTTGAATCAAACTCCGTCCAAGATTTCTATACTTTCACTGTTGATGTGCTCTGAGGCACACCGTAATGCCTTGCTGAAGATGTTGAATCTGGCTTACGTGCCTCAGGAGATTTCTGTCAATCAACTGGAGGGTGTGATGGCCAATGTGAGCACCAGGCATGGTGTAGGATTCACCAACCTGGACTTACCGCCTGAAGGGCGGAACCATAACAAAGCCTTGCACATCACCATGGAGTGCAAGGGGGCAGTGTTGTCTCACGTATTGGTAGACACCGGGTCGTCGCTGAATGTGCTGCCTAAGCAGATTCTGAAGAAGATTGATGCGGAAGGGTTTGTGCTTACTCCCAGTGACCTGATCGTTCGTGCTTTCGACGGATCCAAACGTTCTGTGTGTGGGGAAGTTACCTTGCCTGTGAAGATAGGTCCTGAGGTATTCGATATCATCTTCTATGTTATGGACATCCAGCCCGCCTATAGTTGTTTATTGGGGCGTCCATGGATTCATGCAGCAGGGGCAGTCTCGTCGACTCTCCATCAAAAGCTCAAGTATGTCTGGAACGGTCAGATTGTGACTGTGTGCGGTGAAGAAGAGATTCTGGTGAGTCATCTATCCTCGTTCAAATATGTTGAGGTGGATGGCGAGATCCACGAAACCTTATGCCAGGCGTTTGAGACTGTGGCTCTTGAGAAAGTGGCGTACGCTGAGCAGAGGAAGCCAGGTGCTTCAATTACTTCTTACAAGCAGGCTAAGGAGGTTGTTGATTCTGGCAAAGCTGAAGGCTGGGGCAAGATGGTGGACTTTCCTGTTAAAGAAGACAAATTTGGCGTTGGTTACGAGCCTCTCCGAGCAGAGCAGATTGGTCAAGCGGGTCCGAGTACCATTACCAGCGCTGGGCTGATGAATCATGGCGACGTCTCTGCAACCGGTAGTGGAGACTGTGACAGTGATTGTGATCTGGACAACTGGGTTCGCCCGTGTGCACCAGGGGAGTCTATCAACAACTGGACGGCTGAAGAAGTGGTCCAAGTTACTCTTCAGGCAGAGTAATTTTCTGTTGTTTTTTCATTTTGCATGAAAATCCTACGTTCTGCCCAAGGCGTAGTGGTTCATTGTAGGGCCTCATCATGTTTTAATGATTATCATTAATGAAGGACATTTTTTTGCAATCAAACTTTGTGATCCCTGTCTTTCTATTTTTTGTTTTCATCTTTTTTCAAAACAATAAAAATGGCAATGTTTTTGTTTTTTGTGACTTTATTGAACTCTTTTTCTAAAACAAAGCATTAAACATGCAGAAGCGATCTTATGGCATTCACTATGAACAGTTCTGTTATGGCTCAGTATGATTTCGACAATCCCATCTACCAAGCTGAAGAGGAGAGTGAGGAAGACTGTGAACTCCCTGCAGAATTGGTCAGATTGCTGAAGCAGGAGGAAAGGGTCATCCAACCTCATCAGGAGGAGTTGGAGGTTGTTAATTTGGGTACTGAGGACGCCAAAAGAGAAATCAAGATTGGGGCTGCTTTAGAGGACTCTGTCAAGAGGAGGCTGATTGAGATGCTGAGAGAATATGTGGAGATATTCGCCTGGTCATATCAAGATATGCCTGGGTTGGATACAGACATTGTGGTGCATCGATTACCTCTTAGAGAAGGATGTCCTTCGGTCAAGCAGAAGCTTCGTAGAACGAGTCCTGATATGGCAACTAAGATCAAGGAAGAGGTTCAGAAGCAGTGGGATGCGGGTTTTTTGGCTGTTACAAGTTATCCCCCATGGGTGGCCAACATCGTTCCTGTGCCGAAGAAAGATGGCAAAGTCAGAATGTGTGTCGATTACCGGGATTTGAATAGAGCGAGTCCGAAAGATGATTTCCCATTACCTCACATTGATGTATTGGTTGATAATACGGCTCAATCCTCGGTATTCTCTTTCATGGATGGTTTCTCTGGATATAATCAGATCAAGATGGCGCCAGAGGACATGGAAAAGACGACATTCATTACACCTTGGGGCACGTTCTGCTATAAGGTGATGCCATTTGGGCTAAAGAATGCTGGTGCTACCTATCAGAGGGCAATGACGACTCTTTTTCATGACATGATGCACAAAGAAATTGAAGTGTACGTAGATGATATGATTGCGAAGTCGCAGACAGAAGAGGAGCACCTGGTTAATTTGCAGAAGCTGTTTGACCGGTTGAGAAAGTTCAAGCTGAGGTTGAATCCGAACAAGTGTACGTTTGGGGTGAGATCAGGGAAGCTTTTAGGCTTCATTGTCAGTGAGAAAGGGATTGAGGTTGATCCAGCGAAAGTCAAAGCTATTCAAGAGATGCCTGAACCAAAAACGGAAAAGCAGGTCCGTGGGTTTTTAGGGAGATTGAACTACATTGCAAGGTTCATATCTCACCTAACTGCCACGTGTGAACCAATTTTCAAACTGCTAAGAAAGAATCAAGCGATCAAGTGGAATGATGACTGTCAGAAAGCTTTTGACAAGATAAAGGAGTATTTACAGAAACCTCCAATCCTTATACCTCCAGTTCCAGGGAGACCTCTGATAATGTACCTGTCAGTGACTGAGAACTCGATGGGGTGTGTATTGGGACAGCATGACGAGTCTGGTCGAAAAGAGCATGCCATATACTACCTTAGCAAAAAGTTTACCGACTGTGAAACAAGATATTCACTGCTCGAGAAAACTTGCTGTGCTTTGGCCTGGGCTGCTCGCCGACTGAGGCAGTATATGTTGAACCATACTACCTTATTGATTTCTAAGATGGATCCAGTGAAGTACATCTTTGAGAAACCGGCTCTCACCGGACGCGTTGCTCGTTGGCAGATGGTTCTAACAGAATATGATATTCAGTACACGTCACAAAAGGCCATCAAAGGTAGTATTCTGTCAGACTACCTCGCCGAGCAACCGATTGAAGATTATCAGCCTATGATGTTTGAATTCCCTGATGAAGACATCATGTATCTTAAGATGAAAGATTGCGAAGAGCCTCTTGTCGAGGAAGGACCGGATCCGGATGACAAATGGACACTGATGTTTGATGGGGCTGTGAATATGAACGGTAACGGTGTGGGGTGCGGTGCTGATCAATCCTAAAGGTGCTCATATACCTTTTTCTGCCAGATTGACGTTTGACGTCACCAACAACGAAGCTGAGTATGAGGCTTGTATCATGGGGATAGAAGAAGCCATTGATCTGAGGATCAAAACTCTTGATATATTTGGAGATTCAGCTCTAGTGGTCAATCAAGTCAATGGAGATTGGAATACGAATCAGCCGCATTTGATTCCGTATAGAGATTACACCAGAAGAATACTGACGTTCTTCAAGAAGGTGAAGTTGTATCATGTCCCCCGGGATGAGAATCAGATGGCTGATGCCTTGGCTACTTTGTCGTCTATGATCAAAGTCCATTGGTGGAATCATGTGCCACATGTTGCGGTGAATCGACTTGAGAGGCCCGCGTATGTGTTTGCAGCCGAGTCTGTTGTGATTGATGAGAAGCCGTGGTATTATGACATCAAGAACTTCCTCAAGACTCAGGAGTATCCTGAAGGTGCGTCGAAGAATGACAAGAAAACCCTGAGAAGGCTAGCTGGAAGCTTCTATTTGAATCAGGATGATGTGTTGTATAAGAGAAACTTTGACATGGTCTTGCTCAGATGCGTGGACAGACCCGAGGCAGACATGTTAATGCAGGAAGTTCATGAAGGTTCCTTCGGTACTCATGCCGGCGGACATGCAATGGCTAAGAAATTGTTGAGAGCAGGTTATTACTGGATGACTATGGAATCCGATTGTTTCAAGTATGCTCGGAAGTGCCATAAGTGTCAAATCTATGCTGATAAGGTGCACGTACCACCAAACCCTCTGAATGTCATGAATTCGCCTTGGCCGTTTGCCATGTGGGGCATTGATATGATTGGGAAGATTGAGCCTACTGCTTCGAATGGACATCGCTTCATCTTGGTCGCGATTGACTATTTCACCAAATGGGTGGAAGCAGCTTCCTATGCTAACGTTACCAAACAAGTGGTTACCCGGTTCATCAAGAAAGAAATCATTTGTCGTTATGGAGTTCCGGAGAGAATCATCACTGACAATGGTTCGAATCTCAATAACAAGATGATGAAAGAGCTTTGTAAAGATTTCAAGATTGAACATCACAATTCTTCTCCTTACAGACCGAAGATGAATGGTGCTGTAGAAGCGGCAAACAAGAATATCAAGAAGATTGTGCAGAAGATGGTCGTTACGTACAAGGATTGGCATGAGATGCTGCCTTTCGCTTTGCATGGGTACCGTACCTCAGTACGTACGTCGACCGGGGCAACCCCTTACTCCCTTGTGTATGGTATGGAAGTTGTCCTACCCGTTGAAGTGGAGATTCCTTCTCTGAGAGTTTTATTGGATGTCAAGCTGGACGAAGCCGAGTGGATTCGAACAAGGTTTAACGAGTTGAGTCTTATCGAGGAGAGACGGCTAGAAGCTGTATGTCATGGACAGTTGTATCAGAGAAGGATGAAGCGAGCCTTTGATCAGAAAGTGCGTCCTCGAAGCTATCAGATTGGCGATCTAGTTTTGAAGAGGATCCTCCCTCCCGGTGCAGATAACAGGGGCAAGTGGACTCCTAATTATGAAGGTCCGTATGTTGTGAAAAAGGTATTCTCCGGTGGAGCCTTGATGCTTACAACTATGGATGGTGAAGACTTTCCGTCTCCTGTTAACTCAGATGTAGTCAAAAAATACTTCGCATAAATTGACCCGCTGGACAAAAAGAAAAAAAGAGTCCAGGCAAAAAAGGGGCATCCCGGCGAACCAAAAAACAGAAAGAAAAGGTTCGGGCAAAAATTAGGGATAAAATGAAAAGAATTTGTACACCCGGTAAGTCGAAAACCCGCAAGGGCGACTTAGGCAAAAATGGGTATCCCGGTGGATTGAAAACCCGAAAGGGCGATCCAGGCAAAAGAGGGATTAAAGCGAAGACTACAGTCTGAGTTTGTCTGTACTTCATCAAGCTTTGTCGTCTGCCATCTCGAAAGATGTGATCCGTCCAGTCATTCTTCTCAGAAAGCAAGGAGTTGGGAGGAAAACTGATGATCTGTGAGTTATAACAGAATTGGGAAATAGTGGATGCCGTGTTCACGTTGCCATTAGGATAGATTTTTCTTTTGTGCGCAATTACCTCTTTCTAGGAATTGCTTCCCAATGTATTTGCCTTTTCAGGCACGTTTTCAATCAATAAAAGTCGTTATTCAGATAAATAGCTCTTTTGTTTTTATTTTTACTGTTTTGTTTGCAAAAATGTCCGAATTTTTGATAAGCATTGCATATAAAAACATGAAGGCTAAACAATAGCTTGCAGGATGACAAAACATTTGAAAATCATTTTGAATGTTGAGGACACTTGAGCGTATCTTGTCCATGTATCCCCTGGGGGCATTTTGTTGCGCTGTTTTTCAGGTTGGCATCTGTGAGGACGTTTCCTCAGCAGATATTCTCCCCGAGCAAGTTTGGAAGCTATCAGAGCTATGTTCCCCTGCGGAGGCGTCTGTGGATAGTGCCTTCTATTCCCCAACAGATCTAAGGATTGCCTATCCCCAGCAGGCCTGTATTTGCCGATTTCCTCCCCGAGTGAGGCAGGTTCATTGAAATTTATCTCCAGCATTTATCCTATCTGTGGACTGAAGGATATCCCCAGCGGAGTTTACCTTTCCCCAGCAGCAGTGCTATTCTCCAACATGAGTGAGAAGTCGTTGCTCTCCCTGCAGAGTCTCCCCGCAGAGTTGGAGTACCCAATCAGTTTTGGCTCCCCAGCCGGAGTTTTTCATCATTTTGCATTTTGCATGTAGTAATCATTGCATCCTCAAAACCGCGTAGCATTTCCATTCAATATGGATCATTACGCCATAGAAAAATTCAAACATATGCATTCATGTGTTAACCTCACCAGACTGTATCCCCGACAAAGGCGGATCATTTCATTCAACATCAGCACAGCAGGTCTGTTACAGTTGCTCTTGACAGCATTCAGGATTGATATCCCCACAGAGGTTTATTACCTCACCCGTTGGTGACAAAAAGTTTGTTTCTCCCAGTGAGACCCCCAGCAAGTGGTCAACCTTGCCTTGACATATCTAAAAAGTCTTTCTTGTGATACCGGTAAGTGTCATACTAGCACCCGCGTGTGTTTCTTTGTTTGGTGTCGGTAAACACCATCGTTTCGGTGTCTGTAAACATCAAGTATTCTTCCCAGTCATCAGTAAATGTCTGGTCATCATTGTTTCGGTGTCTGTAAACATCGGGTATTCTCCCCAGTCATCAGTAAATGTCTGGTCATCATCGTTGGTGTCGGTAAACATCATCTTTCGATGTCGGTAAACATCGAGTCTTTTCTGCAGTCATCGGTAAATGTCTGATAATCCCCAGCTGGAGACCCCCAGTAGAGTCATCGGTAAATGTCCAATCTGGTTTCCAGTTGCAAATATTTGCTTTTCCCTTAGTGAAGTGTTCCCCGGTCATCGGTAAATGTCTGGTCGTTTTTGGATGTCGGTAAACATCATCTTTCGATGTCGGTAAACGTCGAGTCTCATCCCAGTCATCGGTAAATGTCTGGTCATGCTTTGTTTCCTTGTTGATAAAATCAAGATCCCCAGAAGTCGTCGGTAAACGTCTTGTCTGATTACACCACAAAGATTTTGTTCCTCCCCAAGTGAAGACGCCATCGGTAAATGGCCCTGTATGCTTCGATATCGGTAAATATTGAATGCCCAGTTTTATCCGCCATCGGTAAATGGCCCCGTTTTCTTCGATATCGGTAAATATCAGATCTCCAGTTGCAGTAGCCATCGGTAAATGGTCGGGTTGAAGTTGATATCGGTAAATGTCAAGTTTTCTTTGAAGCCACCATCGGTAAATGGTCTTGCTTCCTTTTACATCAGGTTTGTTTCCCAACAGCCATCGGTAAATGGTCTCGCTGAAGTTGATATCGGTAAATATCAAGTTACCATCTTCTAACCATCGGTAAATGGTTTCGCCTTTCTGAAGTTGTCAATTGCAGGCGTCATCGGTAAATGACGTGGTTCTTCTTGTGTCATATCCAGCAGAGTGCAAATTCTACGGTTCTTGGTATTCAATCCCTGTTTACCCTGAAAGTCTGACAGCCGTTGCTCTCATCCATTCGGGTTCCCAGCTGATTGAATAGGGGCAGCTGTAGCACCTCAAATTTGCACCCATCATTGTACATACATTCTCATATTAGGTCATAGCATATCATGGTCCACTGCATAGCATTGCATTGTCCAGTTGCCTCAAGTGCAAGCCAATCAAGAAATTAGGTCAAACTGGTCAGGAGATCAGTCAGTCAAGCAAGCAAGCACAATTCTCAAGGAGCCAAGGCCCTAGGGTTGGTCCAACATGTTCACATGACTTGGGGATCCATTTGAAGTGTTTTGGTCAAGGATTGGATGTTCAGAAGTCATCAGTCAGTGCACAGTCAGTCAGAAACCCTAAAAGTCAACTGTTGGTCAACTGTCCATTTAATCAGTGATTTGATAGTGGGATTTGGTTTAGCTTATTCATGTCCAAATAGGCCTCATGTATCATGTCAAACACCATCATGGAAGAATTTGAAGCCAGATCAGAAATTTCCAAAAATGGAAACTGGACCTGTAACTGAAACTTACCAAAAATGGAAAGTCTTGATCCTCAAACTTACATCATGATACAAGCTTCAAATGAATTTTTGCCCAACATGAAAGTTGAAGATCTTGTTCTCCCATTTCCAAAAAGTCCAAGAACACTCAATTCCCATGTATGGTTGGCAAGTTATGATCGAATCATTTTCAGAAATTCTTGAACTTCAAAAGGCCATATCTCTCAAACCATTTGGCCAATTTGGGTGGGGTTTTTTCCTACAAGTCACATTTGATCCCGTCTTTCCAAAAATGTAACTTTCATGTACCAAAACTTCACCAATCAAAATGGCATTTTTGAACTTGCCTTAATTAATTTCAAGTGAAGTGAAATTTTGACTTTTCAAAATAAACCTTTTCCATCATTTTGGCCAATTGGAACTTGCTTGGAATGTTATTTGCAGCATGTTCAAAGTCAAATTCGTGCAAGTACATAGCCATGCCTAACTTGCTTGAAATTTGGACAAAAGTACATTTTCTCACCAAATCTATCCCACCCTTTCATGAACCATGCCTTGTACTATTAAAACAGAGTACTTAAACATGATTTTCTGCAAAGATGAAACCCTAGCAGCCACTAAAAAGCAGCAGAAAACTCATTCTTCAAAAGAGGACCATTTTCTTCATTTACAAAAATCTGCTAAAAAACTCAAGAGCACCCGAGTTTGTTCTGGTTTGGTCATCATATACCAACATCTTGGAAGCATTTGGCAGCCATGTATCACACCTGTAACACCATTTTCCACAGCTGTTGCAGCAAGCTCCATTAATGGCAAAGTGAGACTGAAACCAAACCAAGCTGTTTCAAGGCAAACCATCTTCATCATTCATCATTGCAAGCTTGGAGCTTCATCTGTTTTAAGCCAACAACACCAAATAACCACTGTACCATGACTGTTCTTCAACTTAGGTGAGTTTTCGACCTCAACCTTTTTCAAAACTATGATGTGCTTAGTGTAGGTCTTGATGTGCTGATTCCAATAAGCTTTACATCATGAAAAATGGTTGAGTAATGGTTGAGTTATGTTGAAATGAATGTGGATGATTCAAACTTGTTTTTGCTTGTTTCTTATTGTCCAGCTCGATTTAATGAAAACCATGGTTGGATTTGGACTGTATGTTGTTTGCTGATCCTGATGTTATGTTTAACGCCCATTTCTGGGATTTTTGTTCATCATTGATGATGAACATTACTGTAGCAAACCCTAAATATGCGTTTTGTTGCCCAGAAACCATGCTGCTCGTGTTTTCCTTTTGCTGCATGCCTCGTTACTGTACCCGTGCCCCTCAGCCAATAGGAACATTCCGTTCCAGCGTCCAAAACGGCGCGTTTTGATTAGTGGCGCAAATAATTACAAAAATGCCATGGCCGTGCCCCCATGTCCCATTAAGCCATGTTGTTTTTCCTTTTTTATTTCATTTGTGATCTTCATTTTGTAAAAATCATAACTTCACCATGCTTGATCCAATTTGAATGGGATTTTTTGCATTATCTTCATCATGGTCTCTAGTTTTTTATCATATATTTTCCAGATTTTTGGAATGAATGGTTTTTAATTGGTATGAGGGTTTGTGACATGTGCTCATTTTTTGTACACTTTGCTAAAACATTTGTGAAATGGTGATACTTTATCCAATGGCTCCCAAACTTTTGTGCTTGAACTAGACACATTCATGGTGATTTTGGTGTAGAGTTTGTGAATTTATCATTGCTGGTTTGTGAGTTATGAATTTTTGAATTAGGGTTTGACAATTTGTGTCACACCATTGATGTCCAACTTGATGATTTTTGATACCATGCTTCTTGACCTCCAATTGATCTGATTTTTTGCATGAACCTACTCTTGTATGTCTAGTTTACATGTGAATTTTCTTGGATTTATTTGTGGCATTTCCTAATTGTTTGAGATTTTCTCCCCTGCTTAGTCAAATGTTGACCTTGTGTGACACTTGTTCCCATTTCATTTGTGAAATTCTCATACTTTATTAGATGGACATGAAATTTTACATGAGATAACTAGACATCCTCATCTTTGCCATGGTTTTGATCCCATTCATTTATCATACACCATCTCTGACTTATGATTTTTCTAAGTTGATGCATGTTTGGTTGACTTCTTTGAGCATGTTCAAAATTGCTTTGACTTTCTGATTTTCATTGACTGCCTTCCACTTGTCCAAATGAGATGAAATTTGACATGCTTACCATTCTGTGGGTTGTGATTGGTCATGATTTATTTGGTGATTTTTGGAAATGTTTAAGATTGCTTTTGATGCAAGTCTTGCTGTTGACTTCTATGAGCTTCTAAATGCCATGTTTTGACCTAATTTGTTCATGAAATGATGATGATGATTGATATGAATGTGAACCCAATTGGCATTGATTCTTGATTGTTTGAACATGATTTTGGATGCTTGCCCTTTGCTGTTTTGACTTTTTCATTCCTTTTTGACCCTAGGCTTGTCCTAGTGGTCCTGTTACTCACCTTTGAGCTCATGTTTTCAGGTTGACCAACAAATGACCAATGAGACCATTTCTTTTTGATTGAGCTTGCTTGAATATCATTGATTAACTTGTTTGTTTTGTAGGTGGCTTGGCTCACATGCCTTAAGCCTTGTGCCTTTGCACATCCATTTGCCTCTAATTAACTGTTGATGGCTGTTTCTTTTTGCTTTGTTTTGAAGTTGCATACTAACATCTGCTTGACTGTTTCAGGTGCTTTTAGTTGCTTAGTTCCTTGTGAACTTTTGCTTTGTTTTGCTTGTATAAGCAATTTGCATTGAGGTATACTTCTAATCTTCATGTAGTCTGGAAGACCTGGCCTGTTACTTGGCCAGGCAATTGTCTGAAGTCCTCCTTAAGAGGCAATGTTTGTGACTGTTTACTTTTGTCCTTGTACAGAGTCAAAGACCTCCTAAGTGAAGAGGCAATTGGCAGAACCAAGGGATAAGCAACCTATCCCCTGCTATTCAGTGTGTCTTCTGTTTTGCTCACACCACTGTGTTGATGCATTTCAGATAAAACCCAAGATCTTGTGCAATTGCACAGTTGAGTCAGTATCAAATGTGTAGAAGGGTTCCCACTTTCTGAACCCACACATTCTTGTCTTAAGCTCTCCCAGGCCAGGGATAGGAGCTGTGAAGTCTTATCTTCACTCACCTTTCATCTGCTTCACCTTAGCCCCTCAATGGCAAGGTTAAGAGCACATTCACCCAGTTCCAGAGGTTTGTTTGTTGAGGTTGATATGACCCCTCGACTAAAACCTAACCCTTGTTTGAGCCACTTGCTTGTGTATAGTGTGTGCTATCTGTGCTTGTATATTTGTTTGACTTGCTTCCTGTGCAAGTTAGGGTTAGTTTAGACTTGCTTCCTGTGCAAGTTAAGTGTGTGTGTGGCTTGCTTCCTGTGCAAGTCATGTTTAGGATAGGCTGGCTCCCTGTGCCAGTTAGCTAGAAACCTTAACTTAGGGATGATTTTGTATGATAACATCTAGGCTCGAGTCGAAGTCTCCCTAGTTGTGTCTCCCTCTGTTATCTGGTTAGGCTAGTCCTGTATCCCTCTGTAGGGGAACTACGTCGCCCTGATCCTCATACCAGATGAGGTACGTAGGCAGGAGATGAGCAGATCTCTCTGGGCGCCTGTGTCTTTGTTTTGTCTTGTTGTGTGCTTGGAAGCTGACGTAAGTCCATCGAGTGGCATTTGGGTTCCAGTGTGCGTGTGTTTGGTTCGGATGCTGATGTAAGCCCAGTAATTGGCATTCAGGCTCCACGTTTGCCTTTGCCTGTGTTTGTTTGTGTGCGTGTCAGCCGAACTACGAATGCTCTGATTCTCCTCCGTCCAAAGGAGATACGTATGCATAGGATGCGATATCCTAGCGAGCATGTGTCGTTTCCCCCAGTCCGAACTACTTCGACTCTGATGTCTATGCCTGATAGACTAAGTAGGCCCAGGATACGATATCCTGCCGAGTCATTCTTGTCTGTTTTCTGTGTCTCTTTCAGCCAGTGTGTGTGTGTGTGTGTGAGCAGTGTTTAGCAACCATTTTCCTTTCTATTGCGCGTGGATCCCGTCGAGTACGACGGATGCGTAGGGGTGCTAATACCTTCCCTTCGCATAACCGACTCCCGATCCCATTCTCTTTGGTCGCGAGACCATGTTCTTTCCCAGGTTTACTCTGAGCGTTTCCTTTCCCTCTTTTGGGATAAATAACGCACGGTGGCGGCTCTGTTGTTCTTGTTTTCCCGCCGGTTTTTCGCGTGATGCGACAATGATAATTCTGCTAATCCTAATGACATTGACATTGTTGGGACTAGTAAAATTACTCGAAGCAGAAGGATCTTTTCTCCAGAAATCTCACCTCCTGTCCCTGAAACTCGAGGAAAGGAACCAGTAATCAATCCTTCTCAGTCAAGGACACCAGTCGAAGTTACTACCGAAGATGTTGCCAAACAGGAAATGGAAGAAATGCTAAAAATCATCCGGAAGAGTGATTTTGATGTGGTAGAACAGTTGGGGCATACTCCGTCTAAAATTTCGATGTTATCCTTGTTGTTATCTTCTGAATCTCATGCCAATGCACTGATAAAATTCTTGAAGACCGCTCATGTACCTCAGGAGACATCTATCGATCAGTTCGAAAATTATGTTGCTCACTTGGCTGTTGACAATGCCCTAGGCTTTTCCAATGCTGACCTGACACCAGCAGGAAAGAATCACAATAAAGCTCTGCATATCTCCATTGAGTGTAAGGGGATCACCTTGTCTCATGTGTTGATCGATAATGGCTCTTCTTTGAATACCGAAAGCTGTGCTCGATAAACTTGACTGTAAAAGCATTGAACTGAAACCTAGTGACGTTGTGGTGCGTGCTTACGATGGTGCGAAGAGCGTTTTCCATGGTGAAGTGGTTTTCCCTATCAAGATAGGACCTCAAGTCTTCAACACTACCTTTCACGTAATGAACATTCGTCCTGCCTATTCCTGCTTGCTGGGACGCCCTTGGATTCATGGGGCAAGTGCTGTAGCTTCGTCTCTCCATCAAAAGCTGAGGTATCCAATAGAGGGTAAGATTGTCACTGTGTGTGGAGAAGAAGAGTATATTGTCAGTAGTGTGCATACCTTCAGATACGTCGAGATGGATGGCGAATTCTTTGAGACTCCTTCTCAGTCATTTGAAGTAGTTCCTCCGACCAGCCCTGTCCTTAAGCCAACTTCCCATGTGCCCAAGGTTATTCGTGCTCCTCCTGCTATGACTTCTCTGAAAGACGCTCAAGCCGTGGTCGAAGATGGTGGTCGTACTGGCTGGGGTCAACTGATCGACGTACCGTACAAGTCTGATAGATTTGGCCTGGGACTTAGCTCTGAAAAGGTAGTCAAAGATCAGATTAATGCTGTAGAAGATGCTGATAGCGATTGCGACTTGGATAGCTGGATTTTCCCAACAATTGGTGACGGACTCAATAATTGGAAGGCTGAAGACACTATCCCGATTTCCTTTAGTCAGGAGTAATTGTTATTGTCTATTTTAGTGTTGCAAATTTTTAATTTTTACAATTGAACTTCTTAAAGCATTGTGTCTATGCCCGGGGCACAAATAGCCAATTTGTTAAGGGTTTTGTCATTTTCATAAGCATATCCACATTTAATAAATCAATGGACTTTTTGCATTCAAATATTGCGCTCTTTACCTTTCCTATCATCTTTTAAACAAGCTATGCTTTCTTACACACACTCACGTAACAAATTGCAGATCCATATCCACTCTGGATCCTGTTGATAATAATTCTGCTACTGTTCATTATGACTTTGAAAATCCGATCTACCAAGCCAAGGATGGAAGTGAGGAAGATTGTGAAGTACCTGGAGAGCTTGCCAGACTGTTACTGCAAGAGGAAAAGACTATACAGCCGCATGAGGAATCAATTGAAACTGTAAATCTGGGTACTGAAGTAGACAAGAAAGAAGTCAAAATAGGAGCAGGCTTGGAAAACAGTGTCAAAGAAAGATTGATTCAGATGTTACATGACTATATAGAGATTTTTGCTTGGTCTTATGAAGACATGCCAGGACTGGATACTGATATAGTAGTGCATCGTTTGCCGATGAAGGAAGATTGTCGTCCTGTTAAGCAAAAGGTTTGTCGCATGCGTCCTGAAATGTCTGAGAAAATCAAAGTCGAGGTTATGAAACAATTTGATGCAGTTTTTCTGGCTGTTACTTCTTATCCTCAATGGGTTGCTAATGTGGTACCAATGCCAAAGAAGGATGGTAAGGTGCGAATGTGTGTAGATTACAGAGATTTGAATAAAGGGAGTCCCAAAGATGACTTTCCACTTCCGCACATTGATGTTCTGGTAGATAACACCGCTCAACACAAGGTATTCTCATTCATGGATGGATTCTCGGGTTATAACCAGATTAAGATGGCACCTGAAGACATGGAGAAAACTACGTTTGTGACGCAATGGGGCACTTTCTGTTACAAAGTAATGCCATTCGGTTTAAAGAATGCAGGGGAAACATACCAGCGTGCTATGGTGGTTTTGTTCCATGATATGATCCATCATGAAATAGAGGTATATGTGGATGACATGATAGCCAGATCTCGTACTGAAGAAGAACATCTCGATCATTTATACAAACTGTTTGAGAGGTTGAAGAAATACAAGTTGAGATTGACCCCGAACAAGTGCACCTTTGGAGTAAGATCCGGTAAACTCTCGGGCTTTATTGTCAGTAGTAAAGGAATTGAGGTTGACCTGGCTAAGGTAAGAGTTATTCAAGAAATGCCAGTTCCCCGTACAGATAAAGAAGTCAGAGGTTTCTTGGGACGTTTGAATTACATTGCCCGATTTATCTCCCATTTGACTGCTACCTGCAAACCCATCTTCAAATTACTGAGGAAAAATCAAGAGATGATATGGAATGATGAATGTCAAGCAGCTTTTGACAAAATCAAGAAGTATCTCCAAGAACCTCCAATTCTGATGCCACCAGTTGAAGGAAGACCTCTAATCATGTATTTGACCGTGTTAGAAAATTCAATGGGGTGTGTGTTGGGGCAACATGACGAGTCTGGTCGAAAAGAGCATGCTATATACTACCTTAGCAAAAAGTTTACCGACTGTGAAACAAGATACTCATTGCTCGAGAAAACTTGCTGTGTTTTGGCTTGGGCTGCTCGCCGACTAAGACAGTATATGTTGAATCATACCACTTTATTAATTTCTAAGGTGGATCCTATCAAATATATATTTGAGAAACCTGCCCTCTCCGGAAGAATAGCAAGATGGAAGATGATTTTAACAGAGTATGATATCCAATATACTACTCAGAAAGCACTCAAAGGAAGCGTGTTAGCTGATCATTTGGCTCATCAAGCAGTGGATGATTACCAATCTATGAATTTTGAGTTCCCAGATGAGGATGTCATGCTTGTTACTGATTATGAAGAACCTGGACCAGATGAAGGACCCAAACTGGGATCCCGATGGACTATGGTTTTTGACGGATCTTCTAATGCATTGGGTAATGGTGTTGGTGTTGTAATTATTTCCCCCAAGGGTTGCCATACGCCTTTCACTGCTAGACTATGTTTTGACTGTACCAACAATATGGCTGAGTATGAAGCATGTATTTTGGGACTCAGAGCTGCTATAGACCTGAGAATCAAGTTTTTGAGTGTGTACGGGGACTCAACCTTAGTAATCAGTCAGATCAAAGGAGCATGGGACACTAAACATCCGAATCTCATCCCTTATCGAGAGCGGGTGTTAACATTAATCCCATACTTTGAAGAGATTACATTCGAACATATTCCACGAGAAGAGAATCAGTTGGCAGACGCATTGGCTACCATGTCATCTATGTTCAGAGTCAGATAGGATGATGAAGCTCCCATGATCACCATTGCACGATTAGATGAACCAGCATATTGTTATGAACTGAATACTGATGAAGTAGAAGAGAAACCTTGGTTCTACGAAGTAAAAAGATATTTAGAAACTCAGGAATACCCTGAAGGGGCATCCATCAATGACAGAAAATTTCTGAGGAAGTTCTCCGCTAAATTCTTTTTGAGTAATGGAGTGTTATACAAACGTAATCATGATTCGACTTTGCTGCACTGTGTGGATAAAAGGGAAGCAGAAAAGATTATGGAAGACATACACGACAGTACTTTTGGGACTCATTCTAGTGGACATACGATGGCCAAGAAGATTCTGAGATCAGGGTATTATTGGTCTACCATGGAATCTGATTGCCACCATCACTCCAGAACTTGCCACAAGTGCCAGATCTATGCGGACAAAGTACATGTACCTCCTACTCCATTGAACGTGTTGACAGCACCTTGGCCCTTTGCAATGTGGGGCATTGATATGATTGGAGAGATTAAACCTACTGCTTCTAATGGACATCGTTTCATTCTTGTTGCTATTGATTATTTTACGAAGTGGGTAGAGGCAACCTCATTTGCTTCTGTCACCAAGAATGTGGTGGCACGGTTCATCAAGAATAGTCTTATTTGTCGGTATGGCATCCCTGAAAGAGTTATCATTGACAATGGTACTAATTTGAACAACAAGATGATTACTGAACTCTGCACGCAGTTCAAAATAAAACACCATAACTCTTATCCGTACCGGCCAAAGATGAATGGCGCCGTAGAAGCCGCCAATGAGAATATTAAGAAGATCATACAAAAGATGACAGTAACATACAAAGACTGGCATGAGATGTTACCCTTTGCTCTTCATGGTTATCGCACTTCAGTGCGCACTTCGACAGGGGCAACTCCTTTCTCTTTAGTCTACGGAATGGAATCCATTTTACCAGTGGAAGTTCAGATTCCCTCTTTAAGAATTATGAAAGATGCAGGCTTAGATAAAGATGAATGGATTCAGACTCGACTCGATCAGATAAATTTGATTGATGAAAAGAGACTCGCGGCTGTTTGTCATGGACAGATATATCACAAGCGCATAACCCAGGCGTTTAATAAAAAAGTCAAGAGACAGGTATATCGAATTGGCGACTTGGTAATAAAGCGTATCATTCTACCACAAGGTGATTCTAGAGGAAAATGGACTCCCATATACGAAGGTCCGTTTGTAGTTAAGAAGGTATTCTCTGGTGGAGCCATGATGCTTGCTACAATGGATGGCGAAGACTTCCCACATCCCGTGAATGCAGACATAGTTAAAAATTACTACGCATAAAAGAGACCCGCTAGATCGACGTATCTAGGCAAAATTAAGGGCATCCCGCGCGAACCAAAAGGGTTCGGGCAAAAATTAGGGATAAACATATAAAAATGTACACCCGGCAAGTCGAAAACCTGAAAAGGCGGCTTGGGAAAAAAAGGGTATCCTGGTGGACTGAAAACCTGAAAAGGCGGTCCAGGCAAAAATTAGGGATTAAAGCGTATGACTATGTCCCGTTCTCGGTCAGCTTCACCCAAGTCAAAGGGACTGAACAAGCCAATCACTTCTATCCGATAGCAGGAGATGAGAGGCTTGAAGACATAATCACAGTAGTGGAATTAAAATCGATAGGACTTTTTCTGCATAGGTTTCTCTTTGTTTTCTTGACAATTTCCTCTTACTAGGATTTCTGTCTCCTTGTACTCAAATTGCCTGTTTATAGGCCCTCTTTCAAAATCAATACAATTTTATTTCCCAAAAAGATGCTTTTGTTTTACTTTCTCTGTTTTGTTTGCATAAATGTCCATTGATTTAATTCGAATTAATATATGCGTTTGAACATGATTTATGTTTACCGAAAATACGTGCATAAAATAGAAATAGCAATTACTAAAAGATTTTAGGGTCGAGGATAAAGTCTAACCGTGCTTTCCGATGAATCCGGTTGCTAATCCTATTCCCCAGCAAAACCAGTTATTTCCCAAAAGAAATTGGCATTACTAGACAGACTGGTCATCTCTTTTATCCCCAGCCAGGTCCTGGTGAATATTTCTACCATCAGACAAGAAATCAAATATCCCCAGCTAAGAAAGGGTCATCAATACAAATATCTCCAACCAGAATATGGGGATTTATTTTCCCCTGGCAAAAATTTTCAGACGCATAATTTATTCATGCATCATTTCGCATCATATACATGCATGCAATGTTCACATTTATTTTCACAAGCATAAAACATCTCATGCATCATGACATGGCATGAGGCTAACCTTTTTTCAGGTTAATTATCCTCCCGATACAGTCAAAATAAAGGTTCATTCAGACGGACACCCTCATCGGTTACATTTTAGATTCAGATGCATCTTTCAGATATAATCCATATGGATGTTCATTCTGATGAACATTCTGACATCCTCCTAATGATGGCATCTTTAAGCCCATCCCAGACATTTATTGCAAATACAACATATACAAATATTATCAGATATAGCCTAACGTACAGTTCATTCTGATTCAGCCTAACGTATGGTTCCTTCAACTGTTCCAATACGGTCTAGCGTACGACCCATTTGGATGTTCATCCCCCTAGATACTACCTAGCGTACGGTACATTCTGAAGTGTAGTCTAGTGTATGACTACCCCCTTTTATCATCAGATACAACCTAACGGACGACTCATTCTGCTACTCAGATACGATCTAGCGTACGATCCATTCTGATCTTTATTCCTCAGATACTACCTAGCGTATGGTACATTATGAAGTGTAGTCTAGTGTATGACTACCCCTTTTTATCATCAGATACAGCCTAACGGACGGCTCATTCTGCTACTCAGATACGATCTAGCATACGATCCATTCTGATCTTTATTCCTCAGATACTACCTAGCATACGGTACATTCTGAAGTGTAGTCTAGCGTACGACTACATTTTATCATCAGATACAGCCAAACGGACGGCTCATTCTGCTACTCAGATACGATCTAGCGTACGATCCATTCTGACCTTTATTTCTCCAGATACAGCCTAACGGACGGCTCATTCTGCTAATCAGATACGACCTAGCGTATGATCCGGTCTGATCTTCCATCCCCAGTGAAGTCACCCGCCTAATGGACGACTCATTATGCTACTCAGATACGATCTAGCGTACGATCCATTCTGATCTTTACCTCTCCAGATGCAGCCTAACGGACGGTTCATTCTGCAATTCAGATATGATCTAGCGTATGATCCATTCTGATCCTTTATCCCCAACAGTGTATGACCCATTCGGATCCTTATCTCATCAGGTTCAGCTCACCCTAATATCACCTAATGGATGACTCATTATACGGTCTAGCGTAAGACCCAGTATGACACCCATGTCCTCAGATATGGTCTAATGTACGACGCACTCTGAAGCCTCCATCCTCATACTTTCTGGATGGCAACTTTAAGCCCATCTCCATCAAGACTAACTTTTAATTAACAAGCGCAAATTTTTGGGGCATTCTAAGTGTTCAATAATCTTCCACCTCCAGATCACGAATAGCGTACATACCATTCTAACTCTCTCGGTTTATGAATATTGAACAGGGGCAGCTGTCATACCCCAAAATTTGCCCGTTAAGTGTTCAGGACATTTTTCAAGACATTCTAATCCATTTTCAAGACATTAATGTTAAAGGAACAAGGGTCCAGCGCACAGGTTACCAAATCCAGAAGATGACCTAGCGAGCAAACCCTTCGCTAGGTGAATCCTTCGCTACCTCACTCGCCTAGCGAGCTCACGAAATACCAGAAAATTTTGGGCTTAACTCTGAGCCCACCAAGACACAACTATTATAAATACCAGAACTTCACACAGAGAAGGGGAGAGAGAAAGACGGTGGACAGAGAGGGGACGAGCAAACCCTAACAGAGGCAACCGGAAAAACCCTGGAGGCTAACGAAGAGAATTCAGAGTAACCCCCGGATACCCCGAAGGAAACTCATCTGCACAAAGGTTACCTCCGCCCAACTCAACTGCAAACAGGTTTGCCACACCCCCACTAATTTTATGCTCCTAATTTTATATCTGCAAATACATGAGGCATTATGATTGAATTTCTCATTAGGTTTTGCATGTGGGTTTAAGTATGCATGAACGTGTAACACAATATCTTGAATGTTTAACCATGTAATTTCTGTAATGGATGCCATAGGGTTTGGGGTTCCGGAAATCGCACTGTTATCAAAGGAGAACCCAGAACCCGCAGTCGTTCGCCAGCACTTTGCTGAGCGAACATGTAGCGAGGGTTCGCCAAGCCTTCGCTAGGCGAGGCAGTAGCGAATATGACAGTATTCGTTTTTTTCTAGTTGCATTCTAATATGTTATGTACTTGATTGACATGTTTTCTATTGCATCTACACGCTGTTTGCCTGACACCATTATTGCTGTTTGGTGCGATTCTTGGTTGCACCCTAGCTTGGTATTCTAACCTGTTTGTTGAATTTTGTGAGGGTTCACATACTCCTGAAGAGACAGTTTGCTAGGTATTCCACTTTATTTGTGGGATACCCTTGTGAAGATTCATTTTAATTACTTGACTGATTACCTGGCCCTCGAACATATGATCCCTCTCTTTGTTGCCTTACGATATTACGGCCATGTCCCGCGAATGTAAGGATACCCTTAGCAAAGACCCTTCGGTTAAATCATCATAGTCCCTCGAATGTTGCCTTCGAATACATGACTTTGTCCCTCGATGACCCTTCGTGGTAGCCTACGGTTAAATGATGATCGTCCCTTCGAATGCTAAGATATCTGTCATACCCCAAAATTTGCCCATTAATATTTCAAGACATTTTGCAAGGCATTCCGACTCATATATAACACTGATCTTGAAGAAACAAAGGCCCAGCTCACGGATGGCCCAATCCAGAAAATGGCCCAAACTGGCCTGTTCGCTACGCGCTCGCCTAGCGAAGCTGACAGACAACAAAAATTTCGGGCTTCATTCTGAGCCCAAAAAAAAAAAAAAAAAAAAAAATAGAGAAATTTTTTTTTAATTAATTAAATAATTAAAATAAATAAATAAATAAAATATAACAAATTATTTTGGACTTGGGTCTCCCTCATTCCAAGCCCATTACCCACGAAATTAGTCTATAAATACTGAAGTTTCAGTAGGGGAGTCACACTTGGAGTTACACTGGGAGATTCACAAAAAAAAAAAAAGAGGAGGAGAACAGAGAAGAACGAATAGAAGTTTTGGCATAGGAACCCTGCCTACCCGGAGAATTCAGAGTAAAGAAACCCTGAAGGCAGCCCATCTGCACCGAAGCCATCGCCGTCCAATTCCCGCTGCCTAACTTATTCCGATACTACAAGTGGTCAATCCCTTCAACCTTGAATTGGCAAACAGGTTCACATATCCCAGGAAAAGGTTATTGGCTAGGTATTCCACTTTATTTGTGGGATACCCTTGTGGAGTTTCACCCTAAATTAATTTTTAATGTATTAATTTCTAATGTATTAATTTTTTAATATATTATTTTTAATAATTTTAATGTGGAGTTTCATCCTAATTATATAATTAATTGTAAAACTTTGCCTTTGAATAAGTGATCTTGGACCTCTCTTTGTTGCCTTACGATTACGATATTACGGTCATGTCCCGCGAACGTGGGGATACCCTTAGCAAAGACCCTTCGGTTAAATCATCATAAAATAAATTATAGTCCCTCGGATGTTGCCTTCGAATATACAACTTTGTCCCTCGATGACCCTCCGATGTTGCCTACGGTTAAAAGATGATAGTCCCTTCGAATGCTAAGGTATCCTCGTAACTGTTGCCTTCAATGACCAATCGATGACCCTACGATGACCCTTTTACATCCAAAGGATAAAACTACTTATTTCTCAATAATAAGGACAGTTTTACCCTCATAAGGATAGGAAATACTCATAAAGACCTTGGGTCGGTATAACTCTTAATTGCTGGCTCACAACCTAAAACATTTTTTCACACCTCACACCTTTCAAAATACCTTCAGAAAATCGCCACTTGGTATACATTCATACTAGAATCATTACCGAGTTATATTTTTCTAAACAATTTTCAAAACTAAACGAGATAATCACTTTGTATACATTCATACAAGAATCATTACAAAGTTAAATTCTCTTTTCAAAACAATTTTTCTAAACAATTCACAAACACTTTTTTTTCAGACAAAAATAATATAAGTGATCGAGCAATTAAGAGCCCATGGATAACCATGGATACAAAGGGTGCTAACACCTTCCCTTTGTATAATGTACCTCCCGAACCCAAAATCTAAATTAAGGTTTTTCCTGTTCTTTTCCACCTTTCCTTATTGGATAAAAGAAAAGTCGGTGGCGACTCTTGCTAACCGCGACATTGCGATTAAAACCACAAAAAAGTCCAGTTCACCGTATGACAATATCCTTACAAATGTTGCCTTCAATGACCGATCGACGACCCTACGATGTCCCTTTACATCCAAAGGCTAAGACTACTTACTTCTCAATAGTAAGGACAGTTTTATCCTCCTAAGGATAGGAAATACCTATAAAGACCTTGGTCAGGTATAACTCTTAAATGCTTGCTCGCAGCTTAAAATACTTTTCACACCTCCCACTTTTCAAAACATCTTTTAGAAAATCACCACTTGGCATACATTCGCACCAGAATCATCGCCGAGTTATATTTTTCTAAACATCTTCCAAAATCAAACGAGATAAACACTTTGTATACATTCGTACAAGAATCATTATAAAGTTAAACTCTCCATTCAAATATTTTCCAAACACCCTACATTTCTCAAACACTTTCTCGAACAAGGAAAACATAAGTGAGCTAAGCAATTAAGAGCCCATGGATAACCATGGATACAAAGGGTGCTAACACCTTCCCTTTGTATAATGTACCTCCCGAACTCAAAATCTAATCAAGGTCTTTCCTGTTCTTTTCCGCCTTTCCTTATTGGATAAAAGAAAAGTCGGTGGCGACTCTTGCTATCCGCGACATTATTTTTTCAAAACAAAACACAAAAGTCAGTTCACCGTATAACAATATATATATATATATATATATATATATATATATATATATATATATATATATCAATGTGCTAACATAATTAGAAAATATACCAAATGCGATAATATAAAATAAGTCTGGGAAATGCGAAAAATAATATAAGCATAAATAAGAAGAGAAAATAAACGAGACGGTAAACTCAAACAGCAGGGGGCTCCTTTGCCTGACTGGATCCACGAAGTACGACTATCTCTTGAAGAAACTCTGCTATCTCTTGGTACAAACAATCAGCCTCAGTAGCATGTGTAAGATCGGATATCACCATCTGTAAAGTAAGGTCAGCCACCTCCTGCCTAAGCTCAGCAGTCTCTCTATGACACTCGGCAATCTGCATGCGGATATCTGGGGTCTGCAAAGATAAATTATTAGAGAGCACAGTAATCCTGGGTGAAAGCGGCGTAGGAGTATAATCAGCAACAGGAGGGGATCTAGGCTCCTCAACAGTCTCTCCATGACCCTCCAAAGCATAACTCCAGTTAGCTGGGTCATGAACACTGGTCATCATCGGATCTGGCAGTGTAAAGTAGTGTATCGTCTCGCTATCAATCAACAATCTGAACTGTCTGGAATTGAAGGAGGATCTCCTCATCAATCCTCTGGTCAAGCAGAAATCAATATCCATAGTAGTATAGCCATAAAAAGTCCTGAGATGGAGCAGCTTCCGGGATAGACCTAAGGCAATGGCAATCTGCGTGACAATCCTTCCTACATGAATAACTCCTTCGGATGATCTGGAAACATTGCTAAGGCCACACAGCAGAAAGTTCCCACATGCCACAAGGCGTGACTGGGATGCACAAAATAACAAAAATATCTCCACCTCACTCAGCAGAGTCTCAGCATCTGGTCTTCCAAGAAAAGAGTGCGCCAGTATCATCTGGAAATACCTCATAGCAGGATTTTGGATAACCTGGGACAACTGAGTGGAAGGATCCTGACTCCCTCCACCAGAGATATCACTCCAGAATTTCTCCACTTCCTTACTCAGAAAGTATCCCATCGGCGTCTCAGGGATAGCGTCGGAGGTAGTCTGAAAACCTAATAAGTCACCGAACTCCTTTTGGATGAAAGAGTACTCAGTCCCGAATAGCCTGAAAACAGCATGTCCATCTGGTCTGGAGTAAGGATCATAATCAAACGAGCTGAGGAACTCCAAAGTCAAGTTCCTGTAGGTGTTGCTCAGGTCATCAGCGAATTCATCCCATTGGAGTTGGTGGCACAGGAATCTGATGCTCAGCTCAATACCTAGGGCTTCCATGCAATCTTGGTCCGGATAGCGTGTAGGTTCCATAGGGCGCTGGTAGAGAACTATGTAACGCTCCCTCTGGGCGTCATCTCTGAAAGCCACGTGCATGTCATCAAAGTTCTGCATCCTGCAAAGGTTAGGGAAAAGGATCCTGAAAACACAAACATTGCAAATGATATTTAGTCCTGACGAAAATATGATTAAAAATAAAATAAAGTAAATAAATGCAAAAAAGTAAAACAAGATAAGAAAACCGTGGGTTTCCTCCCAAGCAGCGCTTGTTTAACGTCGTTAGCTTGACGATCGGAACTTATACATCTGTCATAGGAATTGGTGGATCTATCAGAGTGTGGCTGGAGTAGTCTGTCGGAATGTCTCCTCCTCCATAGAGCTTCAGTCTTTGCCCATTTACAATGGATGGACTACAGGTTTCGTTCTTGATTTCTACAACTCCGGATCTCAGAATCTTAGATACTTTGAAAGGGCCAGTCCATCTTGAACGCAGCTTCCTAGGGAAAAGTCGTAACCTAGAATTGAACAGGAGAACAGGGTCGCCTATATTAAAATCTTTTTTCACAATTCTTTTGTCATGCCAAGCTTTTGTTCTCTCTTTGTATATTTTGGAATTCTCGTAGGTAGATTGCCTGAGTTCTTCCAGTTTGTGGATGTCAAGGATACGTTTTTCACCAGCGGTCAGGTAATCCAAATTCAAAGTTTTAATGGCCCAATAGGCCTTATGCTCTAATTCAAAATGTAAATGACAGGATTTTCCATACACTAGTTGGTAGGGAGTTGTTCCTATAGGGGTTTTGAAAGTGGTTATGTAGGCCCATAATGCTTCTTGGAGCTTCTGAGACCAGTCTCTTCTAGATATAGAAACAATTTTTTCTAGAATTTGTTTTATCTCCCTATTGGATGCTTCTACTTGGCCACTAGTCTGTGGGTGGTATGGTGTTGCTACTCTATGCCTAACTCCATATTTGCCTAAAAGTTTATCAAATATTCTCGATATGAAGTGCGATCCTCCATCGCTTACGACTAAATGGGGTGTTCCAAATCTAGGGAATATATAGTTTTTAAATAACTTGATCACCACTTTAGTATCGTTTGTGGGTGCAACTATAGCTTCAATCCACTTAGACACGTAGTCCACAGCTACTAAGATATACTTGTTTCCTAAGGATGGTGGGAAAGGTCCCATGAAATCTATACCCCAAACGTCAAAGAGTTCTACTTCTTGAATGTTTCTTAGAGGCATTTCGTCACCTCTTGAAATATTTCCTGTGCGTTGCCATCTATCACATTTGACGATGCAAGCATGGACATCGCGCCACATGGTAGGCCAGAATAGGCCAACTTAAAGAATCTTGGCGTATGTCTTAGAGGTGCTTGCATGTCCACCATAGGGTGCAGAGTGAGAATGCTCAATTATACTTTATACCTCCTCTTCTGGAACGCAACGGCGAAAAATTCCGTCTTTACCCATTTTGAAAAGGAGCGGTTCGTCCCAATAAAAGTTTCTTACATCGTTGAAGAACTTTTTCTTCCGGTGGTAGTCAAGATCAGGGGGTATGATATCAGCAGCTAGGTAATTAACAAAGTCTGCATACCATGGCACGTTACTTACAGCTAAGGATTTTTGGAAGTGCTCATGAGGGCCTAGGCTATCGTCTTCAATGGCTTCTAGTTTAGCTATCAGTCTATCATAGGCAAAATCATCATTTATGGGTACGAAGTCTGGTTTTAGGTGTTCTAACCTAGAAAGGTGATCAACTACTACATTTTCAGTGCCTTTTTTTTATCTCGGATATCTAAATCAAACTGTTGTAGTAACAGAATCCATCAGAGTAACCTGGGCTTGGCATCTTTTTTACTTAATAGGTAACGAATGGCAGTATGATCGGTGTAAACTATAATTTTGGCTCCTACCAGATAAGATCTAAATTTGTCTATAGCAAAAACTACAACTAGTAGTTCCTTTTCAGTTGTTGTGTAGTTAAGTTGGGCAGTGTCTAGGGTTCTGCTGGCATAATAAATCACATGTAATTTTTTATCTTTCCTTTGTCCTAGAACGGCTCCAACGACATAATCACTAGTGTCACACATTATCTCAAAAGGTTCTGACCAATCAGGGGGTTGCATAATAGGTGCTGAAATCAATGCTTGTTTTAAAAGATTAAATGCTTCATTACATTTTCCATCGAAAATGAATTCAACATCTTTCATTAAAAGGCCAGTTAAAGGTTTAGTTATTTTGGAGAAGTCCTTGATAAAACGCCGGTAGAATCCAACATGTCCAAGGAAGCTTCAGACTTCTCTGATAGTTTTAGGTGGTTTTAGATTCTCTATGACTTCTATCTTAGCTCTATCTACCTCAATACCTTTTTCGGAAACTATATATCCTAAAACAATCCCTTCGGTGACCATGAAATGACACTTTTCCCAGTTTAGCACAAGGTTCACCTCCACGCATCTTTCCAGGATTTTCTCAAGGTTAGCAAGACAATTTTGGAAATCAAATCCACAAACCGAGAAATCATCCATAAATACCTCAAATGATACTATCTAGGTAATCTGCAAAGATTGACATCATGCATCGTTGGAAAGTAGTTGGGGCATTACAGAGACCGAAAGCATTCGTCTGTAAGCAAAAGTTCCATAAGGGCATGTGAAAGTAGTTTTCTCTTGATCTTCGGGGTGGATAGGTATTTGGAAGTATCCAGAGTATCCATCTAGATAGCAGAAGTAAGAGTGTCTAGCTAGACGCTCCAACATCTGGTCTATAAATGGTAAAGGGAAATGATCCTTCCTGGTTTCTTTATTTAACTTTTTGTAGTCTATGCACATCCGCCATCCTCCTTTTATCCGTTTTGCTACATGTTCGCCTTTATCGTTTTGCACTACTGTGATGCCTCCCTTTTTAGGTACTACATGCACAGGGCTCACCCATTTACTATCCGAGATCTGATAGATTATACCTGCCTCAAGTAACTTAAGAACTTCTTTTTTAACAACATCACTCATTATAGGGTTTATTCTTCTCTGATGTTCTCTGGAGGGCTTTGAATCTTCTTCTAGCGAAATCCGATGCATGCATACAAATGGGCTTATACCTTTCAGATCAGAGATATTATATCCTAAGGCTGAGGGATATCTTCGTAAAACGTCTAAGAGTTGGTCTGTTTCCTCTTGGCTCAAGGTAGCACTGACTATAACTGGACGATTCATCTCTTCATCGAGGAACTCATATTTCAGGTTCTTAGGCAATTCCTTAAGTTCTAAGGTTGGTTTCTTAGGGCATGACATAGGATCTGGGGTAAGGGATAAACATTCGTAAAGGTTATCATCGATGTAGGGCTTCTTAAAGTTATCATCTTCCAGTATGAGAGTTGATGGCAACTTAATCATTTTTATGATTTCTTCTTGTTCTAATTCCCTAACGCATTCATCAATGATATCTATGGCATAACATGCGTCTCCCATCACAGGTGCCATAAGAAAGTTCGAAAGTTTAAATTCTATCTTCTCGTCACCTACCTTAAAGGTAAACTTTCCTCTCTTGACATCTATTATGGCTCCTGCAGTTGATAAGAATGGTCTACCTAGAAGGATTGGTATATCATTATCCTCTTTGATGTTCATGGCAACAAAATCAGTAGGGATAAATAACTGACCTATCCTAACAGGGACATCTTCTAATATGCCTATCGGATACTTAACAGATCTATCAGCTAATTGAAGTGAGATCTTAGTAGGCTGTAATTCTCCTAAGTTTAACCTCTCACAAACTGCTAAAGGCATTAAGCTCACACTAGCTCCTAAGTCTAGAAAAGCTTTTTCGATGACATGACTTCCCAAAACACAAGGAATGGAGAAATTTCCAGGATCTTTATCTTTTTTTGCTAACTTATTCTCGGAAATAGAATTGTATTCCAAGGGCTTCGGATCGTCGAGTCTACGTTTGTTGGTAAGGATGTCTTTGAGAAACTTTGCATAAGAAGGTATTTGGGTGATGGCTTCTGTGAAAGGGATTTCTACGTGAAGTTTTTCTATGACCTTAATGAATTTCTGATACTGGTTATTGATCTGGGTTTGTTTGAGTCTTTGCGGATATAGTATCGGTGGTTTATATGGCGGGGGTGGTACATAAGTTTTGTCTTTAGGTTCTTCTCCTTTTTCTTGACCTTCCTGTTTTTCAGATTCCTCTGGTTCCTTTACTTCGTCCGTGGGTTCGGTATATTCCTTAGAAGTTTTGGGTTTACTCAATCTTGAGTTAAATGGCTCATCATAAGCAGTCCCACTTCGTAGGGTAATGTCATTGGCTTGTCCTCTCGGATTCTGTTGAGGTTGTCCAGGGAACTGTCCTCCAGGTGTAGTCTGGGGGGCTTGGTTTAAAGCTACCTGAGAGATCTGGGTTTCAAGCATCTTAGTGTGAGTAACTATTTGGTCAACCTTGGTTCCTAACTGGGTAATCAGTTCGTTAATGTGAATGTTCTAGTTCATGAACTCTTTGTTTTGTTGGGTTTGAGAAGTGATAAAATTTTCCATAATTTTCTCAAGGCTCGGCTTTGGTGGCACAGGTTGCATAGGTTGATTTGGTCTTGGGGCTTGGTAACTTGGTTGTCTCGGAGGTGCAATATTTTGGATAGGGTTATTGTTCTTATAGGAGAAGCTCAGATGATTCCTCCATCCAGGGTTATAGGTATTCGAATATGGGTTCCCTTGGGCGTAGTTCAGTTGCTCAGAGTTGGTTTCGTTTAAGAGACTGCATTCTGCAGATTGGTGTCCTTTGGTTCCACATATCTCACAATCCGACGAAACTGCAGCTGTAGTATTCGGGTTCGTACACATATGCTCAACCTTGAGGGCTAACGCGTCCATTTTAGCTTGCATCATGTCTATAGAGCTTAACTCATGTACCCCTCATTGGACTTCCTTTTTCTCAACTGTCGCTCATTCAACTCCCCACGATTGATGGTTTTGAGCCATATCTTCGATGAGGGCACTAGCTTCAGGGTAAGGTTTGTTCATCAGTGCACCGCCTGCGGCAGCGTCGATGGTCATCTTAGTGTTATAGTGAAGTCCATTATAGAAGGTCTGAATGATTAACCAATTTTCTAAACCATGATGTGGGCATGCTCTCAACAGCTCTTTATATCTCTCCCAAGCTTCGAACAACGATTCTCCTTGATTTTGGGTAAATCTGGTTATTTTGTTTCAAAGAAAGACGGTTTTACTTGGGGGAAAGTATCTAGCAAGGAATACTTTTCTAAGGTTATCCCAAGTTGTTATGGAATTGGATGGAAGGGAATCTAACCATGACAGGGCTTTTATCTCTGAGGGAGAAAGGGAATAATCTTAAACGGATTGCCTCAGGAGAAGCTCCATTGGTTTTAAAAGTGTCTGCTAATTGGAGAAAAAATTTTAAATGTTGGTTTGGGTTCTAAGTAGCAAGACCTGCGAATTGTCTCTGTTGCACTAGTTGCAACAGGGAGGGTTTAAGTTCGAAATTATTGGCTGGGATGGTTGGGTTTACTATACTAGAACTAGGTTCTTCGTTGGATGGTTGGGCGAAGTCCTTAAGAGGTCTATGATTTTGATCTTCGGCCATAGCTCTCCTAATTCTATGGAAAAAAATAAACGTGCGCGAGCGTAACGTTCAGGTTCCGCCAGAGGATATACTAAGCTTCCGGTGCTACGAGTCCTTCGCATTGACCGGCAGGTAACAACCTAATTCTAAACGATATAACAACGTGGTACAAAATTTGACGAAATTGGTCCCCGAAAACGGCGCCAAAAACTTGATGCGTTGTTTTTCGCAAGTGTACGAACACGTCAGAGTAATATAAAAGATTGTCGAATCCACAGAGACCAAATGTCAATATATCGTTATCTATTGTTATAGTGTTTATCTAAGGTAATCGAAATAGGGTTTTTAAGAGTGCACAATGAAAAATAAAGTATTAAATTAAATTCAATTAATGAAGACAGGTTCGAATGTAATTCACATAATCAATTAATAATCCAAGTACTTGCTAATACAATTACTTATGGGCAGTGTTTCCTACTTTGAAAAGAACCAATTTAACGGGAACTGTCGCTTTCGCGTATTCAGAACCGAGTTGTACTCCCTAATCAAACCCTCTTATTGTCACTTATAAAAAGGCGCGCATTGCGTTAGAGTAGTAAACCTATTTTTAAGAAATATAGTATCTTGACTAAGTTGAAAAGTATTTTGACCTGGATTTCTTAACCAAAAGAGGTTCTCACGAACCAGACTCTAAACTTATAAACGCGTCCGAAAATAGTTTTAAAATCACTTTTCTTTTTAAGTTAAAAACTCCTAATGAACTAAACAAAGCGCTTTCGCTGTATTTGAAATAGTTAAAAACAACTAAGTTTAAATAGACGTCGAACGACTTTCGATCTTACCCAACGGAGTTTAAGTGCTGGAAAACTTAAGTTGAAAGTCAAAATAGCCCTTAAGTGTTTCTACGAACAATTGTACGGATTATCAGTTCAATTATGATTCTTACATTCTAACCTTTAGGGGTTTAGCTAGACATGGTAAAGTAAAGATGCATTTTAATTTAAATAAAAGTAGTGCGAGTGCGGGAAATTAAATAAAAGTAGTACGGTGCAAGAAGTAAATGAAAGTAGTGCGGTGCGGAAAATAAACGAAGTAAAGGCGGTGCGGGAAAGTAAACAAAGTAAAGGCAGTGCGGGAAATAAATAAAAGTAGTGCGAGTGAGGGAAAAAAAACAAAGTAAAGGCAGTGCCGGAAATAAATAAAGTAAAGTGCGAGTGCGGGAAAGTAAAGTAGACAAAGGTAAAGCAATAAAACCTGCTCCAATCGGAGGGTCGAATAAAGTGCATAACAAAAATAAAAAATGGTGGCAGGATTGACTTCCTTCCAAAGTGCTCCAAACTCGATTACATACTCGATTACATAGTTGTGGCAACACTCTGATGTGAAGCGATTACCACTTTTACACAATATTGATATATGCCTAGTTGTAACTAACTTTGGATGAAGAAACAAATGAAATCAATGCTCTATTTATAGGCAAGGAAAATAATGGAAATGACAAGGATGCCCCTAAGTTTGAATTTGGGAGGGAAACATCTTTGTTCTTGTGGCGCCCGCCACCATATCATGGCGCCCGCCATAGGAGTAAATTGTGGCGCCCAAGTGGAGATAGTGGGAGATGTGGCAGTTGAGGAGAAGTTGAATTGGGACACGTCATGGCTGGACCTATGGCGCCAGCCACAGTGGGAGCCACAAGTGTAAAATGCTGGTTTTTAGGCTTTTTAGCTCATTTTCACTCCTTTTCTCGATCGGGGTTCCGGTTAGACTAAAAACCTAAAAACAAAGAAAAACATAGTAATAACATAACAAAATAATAATAAAACAACTAAAATGCATGCGAAATTGGAGTCGAAAATACGGTGAAATTCAGTGTCATCAATGGTAAACACAACATGAATCAATTTAGGTCAAACATGCATCACATTATAAGTCTTCACAAAATAAACATTAGACTTGAATCAAAGTTCATGATAAGACCAAACTTAAGTGGAAACCTAATCACTTCATAACCATTCATTCAAACATGTTTTCAAGGTGAATCAATTGGTACATTGTATGAAGATAATCAAGTTCAAACATGTTAAGGATAACAATCAACATTTAAAAGAGTGTGCTTTAATCATACAAACTTTCAACATCAAGAACAAATAAGACATAAGCCAAAAGAATCAATTAGGATCCTTAAAAAACACTTAAAACACATGTTTTCCATCCAATCAAAAGTGGTGAAATAAATAATTTTTTGGGATTTTTTTGATGTCATCATAAAATAGACATTCTCATGAACATATGGAAAAATAATGGGTCAAAATGTTAAGGGATCGTGAAGTTATGAAGAAAAATGAACATTTAACAAGTGAGAAAAAATAAACATTACACTGCCCAGGCTTGAACCCACACCCAGTAACTTAACAAACCAATGTTTTACCACTGGGGCGCAATGCCAATTCATGTATTAAGTTACATCAATTAAACTATATATTAAAGTCACTTTTAAAATTTAAAAATGGCTCCAAACTTCATCTTCCTCATTCATCCTGTAGTCCATAATTTCCACTATTTTCACTTATTGTCAAAACTCTAACTCTCTCAATTCTTAACGAAATCAAAAGACCAAAATTGCTTAGAATTTAGCGAGGAATCTAATGGTACTCAAAAATTTCATTTATTTTTCATAAATATCCAGAAATCAAACAAAATGCATATGAACCCTAAAAATTGAATTTATAATTAAATTCCAAACATCATCGGTTAAGACCAATGATCATAGGGGTTTTGTTTCTCACATCTTGGCAAGTGAAATGGTAAAAAGAATGATGCAAAATGGTGCCTTAAATCATAAATTGTAGAAATGAATACATACCTCAAAAATGAAAATCTTCCTTTGGAATAGGGGTGTTCCAAATGTGGTTTTATGATCTGAACAACTTCCTTACACCTCAAGGAAGGTGTTTGAATGTCTGGCTTGAGCTGAGAGTGCTTGGTTCTTCCTTTCCAAATCAAGTTGCAAGCTATGAAAATGTGATTTGGAAGATGATGGTAGGGCTGTTACAGAAGTTGTTCAAGTGTTTAGACAACTTCTAATGGATGTTCAGAAGTTGTTTGAAGTGTTGGTTTGGAGAAAACACAAGAACAATGGAATTTGGAAGTTTGAGGTTTGGAGAATTTGCTACAATGGAGTTTTTGTGCCAATTCTTGTGTATTGAGTTATGAAGCTTGTCTCTATATTTACAAAAACTCCATATGGTTCATGTAACTTGCAGAAATCAATCTTGGTTCAATTGGAATGCTAGTTTGGTGACTTGATCTCATTTTGTACAAAAAATCATAATGGATCATGATGAAAAGGTGGAGTTAAAGGAGGATTTTAGAGGTACTTTTAGGATGTTGCTTATGGTTTAGAGGTCACGTGTGATCAGAAGAAACAAGTTAGAAGCTCAATTCAAAAGTGGTTGGAAAAGTTGGCCTTTGTCACAATGGATATGAAGCTTTTTGCAAAATCTTCCAAATATGGCATCAAGACTTGGTCAATGGCTCAATCCCTTGTGTAATGCACCAAGGGTTTGTGTAATATTCTTATTAAGGTTATATTTAGAAGCAAGATAGCCTGTAAAGCAAGATTATGTAGCTTTGGCTCAAGGTTGCATGATGAATTTGTCATGAAAATGACCCAAAATTCAGATTTGGAGAGTCAACTTAAACTCTTCGAAACTCCTAGCTAAAATATGATAATTTCATGATCTTGGAATTTTTGGAAATATAAGACCATCCTATACAACTTTCATGTTGGGAGTTTTCCTTGAATCAATGTGGATCATGGTGAAAAGTGATGATCAAGTAAGCCACTTTTTGAAGGCAGATTTGGTTGAAATTTTTTCTGTGTTTTAATTTTATGGTACCAACTTCATGGCTTCATAACTTGAAATCCTTGCATTTTTTGGGAATAAATCATCAAGGACAAAGATGAAGTATGAAGTAAGACCTTTAATCTAATCATTGGAGAAAGTAAAATGGTGGCTTAGATCATAAGTTATGATCTTTGAAAGATGGGTACTTGAACATGTATTTTTTTCATAACTTAGAAAAATTTACAAAACCAAATCTTGCCCTTTTTGCAAGTAACCTCAAATTTCCTTTTTTTTCTTGATAAAATGAATCCATCAACCATATTTTCATGATCCTTGAGTTGAGAAGTCCATGGTTGACCAAGAATGTCAAAAGTCAAACTTTGACTTTGCATCAGTTGTCTTTGCATCAGATGAATCCAATTCTTGCAATCTTTAATGAATGAGATATCTTGGGTACATTGGATGATTTGAATGGATCACTTATGATGTATTTGAAGTCTTTGAACCATAATTCAAGCTTTGGGAGGATGCCTTGGCTAAAGAGTCAACTAGTTGACTTTGGGTTAAAACCCTAGTTAAGGGTATCAGATGAACTCTGGCCTTGATGAATTTGAGATGGAATGATCTTGAAATTGATTCTTGTTGATGGAAGTCACTTGATCACTTGGGAATGATGAGGAGTTTGAAATTTTGAAACTCATGCCAAGTCTTGATTGATCAATCTTTGAAAGCTCTTGGTGCAAAACCCTAACTTAAGACAAACAAAGTAGAAAAACTTTGTATATTTTCAATAGGTTAGTAATGCAAAGATGCTAGATGTCATGCAAATGATACAAATGATGGTGGAATCTTAGGGTTGAAAATTAGGGTATGACAAAATTCTTTTATAAAACTTTTTGGTGTAATCCTTTGATACAATCCCTTGTACTGGTAACAGAAATCTTGATATAATCCCGGTGAAATTCCTTTGACGAAACCCCTGGTGAAACCCCTTTCTAAAACGGTCATTTGGGATGATCTAAAATTGGATAGATTCTGAAAAAATCATTGTGAATGAGCTTGTTGGGCAAGTTCCTTATTGAAAACGTATTTATGGAAGTTACTTATTGGGGAACACCAATAAATGTCCTGCTTAGGGAAATGTAGTGATATAGCTGGAGATGTGCACCTTTAAGAGTGATCACAAATAGTATACCATGTATTATGTATGCATGTTTATGGCCATGCATATTTTGAATTGATGTATGTTTTTATGTATGATGCCGTTTTTTTGGGGTTGACACCTCTTTTATGATATGTATATGTGATGCATGACTTTGTGGGAACCGGTGTTTTGTGGTGTTTGGGCTTCCCGACCTCTTGAGATCTTGATACGTCCCTGGAACAGGCCATGATACTCTTGATATTTGGGGAATATGTAGGGCTCTCTCTTTTTTGAAAAGGGAGAAACTTTTGTGCTGGTGTGACTGTTAATTTATGAACCCCGTGTTTTGTTTGAGAAGCAATGTTGGAAGAATATGATCCCTTTGATATTTTCAAAATCGAAGTAAAATATGTTTTCTCTTGCAAGCCTTTTTTATTATGCCCAATGTTTCAATGCTTTATTCACAAATAATTGGCATTTTATACTCAAGCGGAAAAAACTATCAAGCAAAGGAAGAAATTCAAAAACAAATTTCATTAATTGAGGTTTGGCCGATACATGGGCAATATTATATAAAGAAGTAATTCCCGTAAGGAGAGATTACCAAAAATCTAAGAAGATGTAAAAATGGCAATGAAAAACAAATTTATTCATGTCCTTGTTGAACTCAACATGTGATATTATCCCTATTGTCGCAACGCGAAAAATAACCGGCGGGAAAAAAATAGTTTACAGAGCCGCCACCGATGCTATTCATCCTATGACGGAAAGGCAGCGCAAGACTAACCTAAGAAAGGGAAAGGAATGGTCTTACGACCAGAGATTGCAAGGTACGGAAGTCGGTTACGCAAGGGGAAGGTATTAGCACCCCTCACGTCCGCCGTACTCGACGGGATCCACGCTTAAAAGATAGCTCAAAGAATAGGGAAAGGTTGCTAACAAAAGTGCTCAAAGAAATTGCACAAACTGGAATAATAAAACAGATGAAAGAAGACGGAGGAAGTGGACTTGGCAGGATGTCGCATCCTGGGCCTACGTAGTTTGTCAGAAACAAACATCAGAGTCAACGTAGTTCGGGGAAAGGGAGACATGCTCGCTAAGACATCGCGTCCTATGCCTACGTATCTTCTCTATCCAGAGGAGAATCAGAGCACTCGTAGCTCGGCTAACGCACGCCGAAACAAAACACCAAAACGGAGACGCTGAGACATCAAAAGAAACACTCAACAAGAAACAGAATGCCAATACATGGACTTATATCCGACTCTTGACAATAACCAAACAAAGGGAAACAGAATGCCAATACATGGACTTACATCCGACTCCAAACCACAAAAGCAAAAGGAAACAGAATGCCAACACATGGACTTATATCCGACTCCTAACAACAAAAACAAACGAAAGGAAATAGAATGCCAATACATGGACTTACATCCGACTCCAAACAACAGCAAACAAAAGGAAACAGAATGCCAATACATGGACTTACATCCGACTCCAAACAAAAACAAACACTAACCAACAAACACCAAAGATGAACCCCAAAGATAAATCCCAAGTGAGTGACAACCGTCACAAGTGAATCCCACAGATGAACCCCAAATAAGTGACAACCGTCACAAATGAACCCCGAGATGATAACCATCATCACAAATGAACCCCGAAGATGAACCCCAAATGAGTGAAAACCGTCACAAATGAACCCCGAGATCATAACCATCATCACAAATGAACCCCGAAGATGAACCCCAAATAAGTGACAACCGTCACAAATGAACCCCGAGATGATAACCATAATCACAAATGAACCCCGAAGATGAACCCCAAGTGAGTGACAACCGTCACAAATGAACCCCAAAGATGAACCCCAAATGATATCAGAAGAAAACCCCAAGGTATAACCATACCACACACACACACGCTGAACAAACGAGTACTCACACCAAAGAAGACAAACAAAGGGTGAACACACACAAAACAACAAAAGAAAAAGAAAAGGTTGCCTGGAGAGATCTCGCTCAATCTCCTGCCTACGTATCTCATCTGGTATGAGAATCAGGGCGACGTAGTTCCCCTTAACAGGGGTAAAACTCTCTCCTAACCAGAGACCGGGGAAACAACAAACTAATAGGGAGACTAAGACTCGAGCCTAATAGTTGTCATGCCAGCAACAATCCCTAAGTTGAGGTCTCTAATCATCCATTCAGCTTCCTCAGAAATCAATCATACAACTCCTACAGAAATGGATATGAGAAGAGGAAAGCAGATAAGCACACCAACAAAAGTGAACAGGCATCACACACTATATCCATACAAGAGGCCCAAACAATGGGTAGGCTTTAGTCAAGAGGGGTCATATCAACCTCAACAAACAAGCCAAACTGTAAGGGTGATCAACTGGGCTCTTAACCACTGACATTGAACGTCAGGGTCAGCAGATCAAAATGGTAATGAGGATGAGACCTCATGCTCTTAACCCTGGCCAGGGTGAGCTCATGACAAAGAAAGTGTGGGGATCCAGAAAGAGGGATCCTATTCCACTTGACAGACACTGGACAAAGATCTTGTGTACATGTTCAAAAGCATCAGCACGTAGTGCGAGCATAAAGAACGACTCACTGAATAACGGGGGATTGGCTACTAATCCCTTATATCCGTCAATTGCCTCTTCACTTAGGAGGACTTATCAAGTAGCACATGCCTCATCTTGGAGGTCTTTGGCACAAATGTAAACAAACACAAACAGAGCCTCTTAAGGAGGACTTGCCAGCAAAATGCCTGCCAAAAAGGTGACAGGACTTCCAGACTACATGGAATGAGAGGCTAACTACCTAAGTGGTGTATCAACCACAAACCAAAGCTCAAGCAAGAGCTAAAAGCAAGCAAGCAACTAAGGTACCTGTACAAAAGCCAAACAGTTAATATTTCAGTCATGAAACCAACAGACAAACAGTGAAACTTTTCAACATTTATACAACTCAATGAACAATGCTCAAGCACTCAAGTGAACTCATGAGCTCAAGCACACCACTTAGAATCCTACAAAACAAACAAAAGTTATAATTCAAAGCATTTGTATCTCACAAAGTGAGAACAAACTCAACCATCAATGCTAAATGTCCAAACCTGAAACACAAAGCACAATTAGTTTATGCACAAAACATTAGTACAAAGACTAAGTCCAAAATCAAACCAAATGATCAAAACAAAAGTCAATCTTTTGCATAAATCAAGTTCAAACAATCAATAAAATGTTCTCAAAAGGACCAACATCAATTCACAAGGCAAAGGCATCAAAGGATCCATGTAATGCAATGACCAACAAATGAGCACAAAATGGACATCCAAATTAGAAAATCCAAATCAAATCAGAAATGTATGCAATGGCTTTGAATTTTTTTATGCAAGTTCCACATGTTATGAACAAACAATGTGCAAAATATCAAATCCATAAAGGTTCAAATGATTGATGAACAAAAATGCACAAATGCAAGGTCAAAAATGTGACACAAATTGTCACACTACATCTTCATGTGTCAAAAACAGTGATAGCATATGAGAAAAATTCCAAACCAATTCTCAAAAATCATATCATGAATGAAGATCAAGCATACAAAAAATCAAATCAATTGGATCAAAGATGAGCATTTCACAAAGCATTGAACATAACATATAAATTTAGCACAAGGTTCAATCAAAAATTTCAAAATAAAAATCCAAAAACAAATAAATCATGAAATTAATCCTATGAAAAACTAGACATCAAAACAAAATCATGAAAAAAATTGGAGTCAATTTGGAGCATTTTCCTATTTTTTATGATTTTTTAAAGATGAATGAAATAAATGGAATAATAAAAAGAAATGGAGGGAAAGCAATTATTTGAATTAAATCCAGAATTTATCTGAGCCACATGATCTAGCGCAAAAATGTAATCAGCGGTCCACATTCAAAACAGCAAAACGCATAGTTTCACTAAATTACATCAGCAGCACACTCAGCAGTCAATGTGCACGCAAGCATGGTTAAAAGCAAGGCAACCAATGAAACACACACGGAGGCGCACACATCAGCGTCCAGCAAGCATAAGTGAAACATATTGTTTCACTTAATGCGTTGGCATGCTACATCATCATTCAACGCAACACCTAAGCATGGTCAAAAGAACACAAACCAATGAAACTGCCAAACACGCGCTTACATGGAAGCCACGCAGGACAAGCCTTAAACAAAACCAGACGCCGGAGCTGTAGCTCCGATCGTCTTCCCCGGCCAAGCTCCGGAGGATTCACGACAAAAAATTTCCAGAAACGAACAACTTGTATACCATTCGAACCGTATTTCATCATACATCTCAAATATCATATTAATTTCGTCTAAATCATGCTAGGTTTTATGGATCGAGCACAAACATTTTCATGAACAAAACTTCCAATTCATCCTACATGCTCAAATCTCAACCAATTTCGAATCTAATCACATGTACAAGATCAACTAAGTGAGATCTATCATTCTATGGCCTTAAAACAGCAAATTCAGAGATCGAATTTTGACTCACTTGGAAATTAAAGCTTCTGAATTCGTGTCCTCGGGTGCTCTACAACTCCAGATCCACTCTACTTTCCTTGCCTTAAAGCTTTATGCAAAGATCAACCGTTGAAACCACTTGAATTCTCCTTAATTTCAAAATCCGATCCAGTTGAATATGCTCTTGAACAACTTGAATTATGGACGAATTCCTCAAACCAATGGTTGATTCTTACTCAATGATGCATGATGAACAAGATTATGTAAGAATATTTGGTGTTTGTGTGAAGAATTTTGAAAATCAAAGTGAGAGGAAATGGAAAATTCTAGATCTGAAATTTTGTTATGAGCAAATACAATTAGGGTTTGGCTTTTATATGGTTCACTAATGATGCTGTAATCCCAATTAGGCTTTGGTTAATCAAGATTAGGGAAATATGAAGTGAATTGCAAAAATGCAAAAGTGAGCTAGCATGGCCATGCTACACGTGAACAGTACTCATGCAAGGCTTGAACTCCCTTAAAATCAACCAATAATCAAGATTTGAATGGTATTTTGCTTGTATCATAAGCCAATTTTGAATTATGGAATTTCCCTCCAAAATGATCACTTGAGGAATGATGATCATACACACTTTTTCCATTCATGGCAAGGCTTGTTTTGAGAAGTATTGGTCATGAGGAGTATTTTGCAAAAAGAATGGACCAAATTGGAGTTTTGTATCAAAAGTTATGTCACTTTGAACTTCCATGCACACCTTGTGATCATTTGGCCATAACTTCTCAACCATTCATCATATGGACATGAATTAGGACTTTTTGGAAAGGGGAGACAAAGATATTCAACTTTCATGTTCACCAAAAGTCCATTTTAAACCTATTTGATATTGAAAAGTCAAGTTGAATGTGGACCAGAAACTTGCCATTTTTGGAAACTTGAAATTACAGGTCATTTTCCATTTTTGGAAACTTTTGCCATGACTTCAAAATCTTCAAGATAGATGTTTAGAATGATGAATGGACCTCTTTTGAACATGATCGAGGTGTCTCAACTCATTTCCCCACCTCATAGCCCTCAGTTGACTGCATAGTTGACTTCTTGGTCTTCAGATGACCTTGAAATTGCCTGATCCACTTGAACCTCCACCACTTGGGCAAATTGCTCAAAAATGAAACCCTAGCTCATGTAAGCTCTTCATAACAATCATGTGATCCTCATCCCAAGAAAATACCTCATCTCTTTGAGTAGCCCTAGTTGGAAGAATGACATTGATTAGGGTTGACCAGAGGTCACAACCCTAATCCAAAGGAACTTGAGAATGAACTATGAAACCCTTGATGATGATAGAACCATGATGATGGTAATATATCCTTGCAAATAAGATAATGCTCAAGACCTTTGAAGAATCAAGAAACCCTAACTGAAACCCATGCCTTCAGATGGTTGATCATCAATTCATAAAGACCCTCAGGCTTGAATCATGTAACTTCTCCATCTTTTGAAAAGACTTTGGAGGATGACCTTCTCATTTCACATGAGATGCAAAATGCAATGCCTAATGCCCTAAAATATAAAATGCAATGTGTCAAACTAGTCTCAAGAAGAGGGGGGCAAATTTTGAGGTGTTACACCTATGTCTTCGAGGTCACAATACTTTGCTTCCGATGGTGATTATTGAATTTATTACTCCCATTTGAATTCTTGTCATAGGAAGAAATAAATGATGCAATCATATTCCTTTTGGATATTGCTAATTTTTCCTGGACCGCTCTTTTCGATTCTTAGTCCACCGGGATGGTATACCCTATTTTTCCTAAGTCGTCCTTTTGGGTTTTCGACTTACCGGGTTTTATTTTTATACAAGTCCCTAGTTTTTGTCTGGATTTTTCTTTCAAGTTTTCAACTTAGTGGTCTTTCTATCCGCTTTTTCTAAGAATAGTATTTCTTGACTGCATCTGAGTTTATAGCTCGTGGTAACTCAGCTCCATCCATATTTGTTAGAATCAGAGCCCCGCCAGAGAAGACCTTCTTCACGACATATGGTCCCTCGTAGTTTGGGGTCCATTTTCCGCGGGGATCTTTATGGATGGGTAGGATTTTCTTGAGCACTAGATCACCTTCTTCGAAATGTCGAGGACGAACTTTCTTGTAGAATGCTTTCTTAAGAATTCGTTGATATAACTGCTAGTTACATACCGCAACCATGCGTTTCTCTTCTATGAGGTTTAATTGATCGAACCTGGTTTATACCCATTCCGCTTCGTATAATTTTCTCTCCATCAGGATTCTTAATGAAAGGATTTCGAATTTGACATGGAGTACAACTTCGGTACCATATACTAGAGAAAAGGGGGTTGCTCGTGTTGAGGTACAGATGAAAGTTCTGTAGCCATGTAGTGCAAAAGGGAGCATCTCATGCCAGTCTTTGTAGGTCTTTATCATCTTCTGGATGATCTTTTTAATATTCTTGTTGGCCGTTTCTACTGCATCGTTCATCTTTGGTCAATAGGGTGACAAGTTGTGATGTTCAATTTTAAAACTCTCGCATAACTCATCCATCACTTTGTTATTTAGATTCTACCCATTATCCGTGATAATCTTGTTAGGAACCCCATAACGACAAATGATCTCCTTTTTTATGAATCATGTGATCACTTCTATTGCCACATTGGTGTAAGAAGAAGCTTCCACCCACTTGGTAAAGTAATCGATAGCAACCAAAATGAACCGGTTCCACTCGCAACTTTGGGCTCAATCATCCCAATTATGTCTTTACACCACATGGAGAACAACAATGGAGATGTTAAAACATTTAAGGGAGTAGGTAACACATGTACCTTATCTGCATAGATCTGGCACGTGTGACACTTTTTAACGTATTTGAAGCAGTCGATCTCCATAGTCAACCAGTAATATCCCGCCCGAAGAATTTTCTTAGCCATGGAATGCCTATTGGCATGAGGGTTAAAGGATCCTTCGTGAATTTCTTTGACAAGCATGTCTTTCTCATACCCTTCTAAGCATCTGAGCAAGACCATGTCATGATTCCTCTTATAGATTACCTCCCCATTAAGGAAGAATTGGGAAGCCAATCTTCTGAGTGTCTTCTTAACCCCATCATCGTAAAAATAACAAGTGTACTATTTTCACCGATGTAGTAATAAGAGGGATATTTCCCAAAGATCGATCTCGAGGATTGCGCATCAATATAAAGGTAAACAGTCACTCAATTGAACAAAAGTTATAGTTATGGTTTTGAAGAATTCACTGTAAGGAAAAATATAACAAATAAATATTTTCACAAGTTAATATGACATGCCAAGGAAGGTGTATAAAAATCTCCTGTAATGACCATTGAGTGCATATCTCCTTAATACTGAACATTGTTTCAATTACCGAATCTTAAGATTATTTCCCCCTAATACCTCGGAGGGAAACCTTTGGTATTCAATCTAACCTCTAAGTCCTTAGGTGATTAAAATGAAACCAATCATTTTAAATTAACAAGAATAATCTGGTAACCATAGGGTATCACTATATGAAAACCTTAACCATTGCAGTCCTGCTAATCGTTAACCATACATCAATCTTAATTTTTGCCAAAAAGAAAGCATTACGCAAATCATACAGTGAAATTGAAATCAAATAACATATATTAAAGGAAATCAAACATCAGAGTCATTACATGATCAATTCAGGGACACCCTCCTGGCATTGGGGGGGCTTAGCCTATCATATTATTTAAATCAGATACAAAGTAAAATTGAGACATTGCAAAAAGGTCGGAATTCCGTTGATCTTCAATCACGTCCGCTCTTGATGGATCTCCGTTCTTCTTCGCTTTTCACTACTCCAATCTTGACCGTCTCCAATTTTCTATCGTGTAAAAAGTCCATTTCTCCATATTCAAATCCACTGTAAATAGTTCCTGATGACAATTTTCCTTGCGTAAAAGTCCAAAATGCCCTCAGAGATAAGTTGTGCCAAAAACATAAAAAAAAACTGGAAATCAAGTGCCCAAGCCAACACTGGCCGTGTCAGGCAACACGCCTGACCGTGTTGGCTTCTGGGACACTATGCCTTGACACGCCCTTCATAGAGGTTGACACGGGTTGTGTCAGCTGACACGGGCACCCGTGTCAGCTCCCTGTTTTCCATTTCCATGCCTCCTCTCCTGACACGACCCGTGTTGGCTAACACGGGTGGCCGTGTCAGGGCTACTGTAAGTCCATTTTTTCTTCTCCCGACGGGCCCGGAACACATGTTTTGCTTGTCTATCCCTCCGGTGCACTTGTTTATACCTGAAACCGAAAGAACTACCACAAAAGGACATAAAATGGAGTATGATGATGCATATAACATGTACTCAACAAATAGAGACAACAATACCAAATATATAAACAACTAAACAAAACAATAAAATAAGTGAACTAATGTGTTACCGACTTCTTACAAAGGTGCCGAATGAGTGTTAGAAAACAAGGAGAATTGGAGACTGATCACAACCCCAAACTTATCTCATTACTTGTCCTTAAGTGATGCTCGAGACATTAGGACGGTTGCCCCCAAATTTTGCATCCACAATGCTACTACGATCTTTCGCGTTCTCCTGTTCACTTTTCAATCATAGTTTTACTCTTTCCCAATTTTCTACTTTAGCCACACTTTAACTTTTACACATTTTTTGTCCTGTAGCTTTTCACACTCTCTCCAAATCTCTCGGGATCAAAGTGTTTACACTCAAGAAAACAGAGCATGCAAAGTCAACTCTTAGGTTTGAAATACAGATACCTTCATAACAAGCAACACACAACACACACTATTCGAGGACTTTTTCAATTGTAGCAGGGCTAAGGTGTAAGGTGGGGAATTAAAATAAAAAAAGGGAATACTAGGGGTTCTGGCTCAGATTTCATGTTGTTACCCTCCTACCGTTGTTCAAATTTAAAACTCAGGGGTATTTCTTTTGGACACCGTTTTTGTTGAGGTTCATTGGTGCATATATTTTCTTTTATTGCTCTTTTGAGAATGCTTTTTTCCAACCATAATATTTCTAGATAAGTGCTTCATGATTTCTTTTTTTCTTTCTCTTCATTTTCTTTGAATTTCTCTTTTCTTTTTGCACTTATCTAAGGTTTACCGGTGTCCCCAAATTTTGATGAAACCCTAAACTTAAGCTTTTCGGCAGCTTCAGGGTAAACAACACTTATCTAAGCAAGGTGTGGTAGTGTATGGGATTATGTCTATATACAATGGTAAAACAACAAACAAAAGTAAATATGGCTCAAAATTGGTGAACGAAGGGTAATAATGACGGGCTGGCTGGAAAGGCTCGGGGTTAAAATACAAAAACAATGCCTCAGTGTGTATAGTGTGCTATGCAATTTCAGTATCTCTAATGCACACCCAGAGAGACAAAGACATACCTAAACAACTCTCATGATGACAGTGTTTGGCATTTTGTAGTCCTCACCATGTTTTGTCTAGCTTTCAGGCTTCCAAGATGCCTCTCAGTGTGATGTAGCTTCGTCTTCTCTTTGGTTGCAGAGTGTCCCTATAAAATCCAGTGACAGAGAGTCGCATCCGATTTTTCGGGTCAGTAGCATCAACCTTCGGGGGTTTCCAGAAGAGCAAGTAGAGGGGTGTGTCTTCCATCCAATCGCTCCAAGCTTCATCGTTCATCCGGCACGAATGTCCTTTATCTGTAACAAATAGAGTACCACACAACTAATTAAAACTAAAATATTAAGAACAAAACAAACAACAAAAACAATAAATAATAAAAAAAAACACTTGAACTAAACATTGTCCACAATGTTTTAATCCAAGATAGAGAGGGACTCACACCGGCTCACTGTGGTGGCGGAAATTGCAACATCAGACGTTGCATCATCGCATGCATCTCATCCATCAGAGTCCCTTGATAGGCTTGCTCTACACCTTGGCGTGTTTGCTCCACTCGGAGATCGCCAATTTTGTTTGCATCCATGACCATTGGTCCGACGTCACATATGACGAACCGACACCTGGGTGCATGGAGTCATATGGTGGTGCAACAAATTGCTCCTGATCCTATATCTCTTCCTATACTTCTTCCTCCTGTGGGTCACCTGCAGCAAATGTGTCAGCATTGTGCTCGTCCATATCATCTTGGACGACACTTTCATATAGCCAATTGGCCGTGTTTGAGATGCAAATTCGTGCAGGGTCAGGAAGATCCATAATAAATTGACCTGAACTCATTAAGGCATAATAATCAGAAACTTGTGAAATCATACCTTATTGGACGAATGCGTTCATATCCAGTTTTCTCTTACCTGCTACCGGTGTCTCATTAAGTGCAGTCGGGTCATATTCGAAATGGTGGGCAATCTGAGTGATGATGCCTCCTATGGAGATTCCCCCTTGGGTTGCTCTCCCCACGCGACCCAGATAATCTGCAACAAATGCTGTAACACTCACTACTACCCGGTTTGCCATGGCAAACAAAAAGAACAACTCTCTCTAGGTGGCTACACCTGTACTGTCACCCCTGCCAAACAATGTGAAAGCTAACACCTTCTGGGCATACCTGAAACAAGGGTTTTGAATACCCGACACCTTCGCCCCTTTAGCCATATAGTCGGATCGTCCCGTAATGGCCAACCAGAACGTCTTCACATTAAAGCTGTCTGGTACAGCTCCAGGGCCATAAAGGGGTGTAGCGGTAAATTCATGATCGTCAAGCTATGGATAAGCTAGAGATCAATAAAACCAGAGTCGCCACCACGCTTTTATTATTTCCAAAGGAAAAGGGAAAAAGTACGAACAAAACCCAAAAGGTAAGAAGTTTTCAAATCAAAACTAATAAAATGTTAGAGATTACAAGTAGGGGGGTTGGTTACACAGAGGGAAGGTGTTAACACCCAAAGTGTCCTAGGTACTCCTAGGGAGCCCTTTTTTATGTGCATGTGTATTTTGTACAAAGTGATATTTTACAAACAAATAGAGTGAGGGGATGAAAGAAGCATTCATTGATTATATTTTTGTGTTTGACAAGACCTTCAGACTTTTGCCTACGTACCAACATAAAATGAGGGATCAAGACCTCATAATTCGTGATACAAATTTCGAAGTGGATGCATTGCTTTTAACAAAAATTTAAGTTTGAAAGGCACAAAGGCCTAAAATGGTTCGAATGAGTTATCTCTTTTTGGCTTTTAGAAATTTTAAGTCAATTATAATTAAGTTTATTTACAAGTTTGATTAAGAAAAGAGGTTTGAAAATGCAATGGCGTAAGGCCAAAGTTTCTAGTTTGCAAAGTGATCAAAGTTTAGAACAAAATGAGTTCAATCAAAGAATATTTTTTATAAAAAAAAGGAGGGAGAGATTTTGAAATTAAAGAAATGGGGAGGAGATGAAGAGACTAATCCTATGCACAAAATTAAAAGTGAAGGGTTGAAAAGATATGATCAATGGGTAGCAATCCAATAGACAAGAATGTCAATAGAAACCCAAATTCCATTTGACATTTAGAATCAAGCAACACACAAATGCACAATTATATTATCTTGAAGAGTAAGGCATCAAATAAAGATAGCCATATCCAAGCTTAACCACTCCATGATCTTCTTCAAATTAGCCCATGTAACAGATGAATTCCACAAGTCACGGGTTCAAAATAACAGCTTCACAATGATCATGTTGCAGATGAACTCAGAGGGATCTTGAATGATGTATCAGATGAAGTTTCAAATTGCAAGCACTTGGTTTCACAAAAGTTGGCATTGGCCAAGTCCTTTAGCATAGAAAGGTTACCTAAATTCTAAGTCCAATTGGTCCAAGATCAAGTCAACAGTCCACACAAAATTCTTTTAGGGTTTTTGTTCTTAATATGTACATTTATGGTCAAGGACCACACAAACAAACAAAATATATACAAACAAGATATATCACACAATATGGTCCAAATGGACAAAGTGAAAATGGCATTAATGTAAACAATTAGAATGGTATGAAAAATGGAAAATGAATAAAGACTAAAATTAAATTGCATTAAAGTAAATGGCTTGAAATTAAATGTTAGTTGTTAGTGAGTTAGAAGTTAGTATTGTTTTACTTTTGCTTTTTATTTGAATTCATTCTTTGGAGAATACTCAACCCACTTATCACAAGCATGAATCCTTGAACCAAGACATCTTCCAAAGGAAGGAAAAAAGGCCAATTTTCCACACAATACCATGAAAGAGGGGAGACTTACAATCTCACTAACTAGAATGTTATGCCTTTTTGTGTCACAAATTTAGCGCTATGTTAAGCAACCATAATTGGACTTATGTAGAAGTCACAACTATTTGAGGTCGGGAAATAGAATTTTCGTGTTAATGCATGTTAGAGATATAGTATAATGGACTATGCTCATGAAACATACCACACATAAAAAAGAATATGCAAACTAGGTGGCCTAATCTCATCCATACTTATGTTGATTTTGCAATCAACTAGCCTTAGGACTTAGAGATAACATAGGCCAAATGAGATGAATGCATAAAGAATGGGAATGAGATGAAGAGGGAGGGGAATGGATCAAAACTCAAATTTTGGGAGATGGAATGTACATTTCATCAATCCCCTAAATCCAATGATATTAACTTGACAAAGTCAAATCAACCTTGACCAAGGCCTAACAACAAGAGTCAAACTTATACAAGTCATCACAATAGGTCAACACAATTAATTGGCATTTATTCAAATTAAAAATACTAAAATAATACATTGAAATTAAGTATGGTTTGCCAAATTCCTAAAAACCTCATCAAAACACCAAAGAAATGGCCATGAGATTGATCATAGGTCATGAAAACCTCATCAAAACACCAAAGTATTTTTAAACAATTAAAACATTTAAAACTCATCTAATGGCTTTGAACGCTTCCAGCACATCGCCGGAGCCAAAGATCGATCATCTTCTCCGATGACCCTGGTCGGACTAGTTCAGTCATCACCACATCATAAATGACAAAAGAGGACATGATGTGAAAGATAAACTGGTGTAGATCACGAATATCATCTAAATTTTAACTAACTCCAAATATATATAGAGATATATGGAGTTGAATTTTGAGGTGTGTCAACTGAGTTGCTTCGCTTTGACCTCTAAGCAACTCAATCTTTTTGCCTACATTGATAGGACTTCAGACAACCAAAGATCTAAGAGAATTAATGAGAATTGAGTGGGAATCAAAGAGAAGAAATTTTCTGAAAATTACCTTCAATGTTATGCAGAACTTGATGTTGCTTGCTTCAAACATGATCTGATCACACTTGAGAAGCTTGTAGGAAGTGATTAGCAAGGGTGTAAGGCTTTGGATCCTGGACTTTTTTGAATCTCCAACAGTTGAGATTCAAACTCAATTTTCAAATTGAAAATTCTCAGGTTTTCCTTTAGAATGAAAGGGTTTGAATTGGGGGGCAAAGATGGCGCGTAAGGTGTGTTTGAATTGAGCCCAGAGGTCATGTATTTATAGCATTTGGGATTGATAATTGCACACTTAAAAATTTGCTAAATTTGGCAATATGATGCACAAGTTTGCATGGGCGTGTACAGGCCCATGAAGCAATCCATTTAGGTCCAAATGCATCTGAAATGATTTTTTATTGAAGCTTGATTGGCAAGGCAATGTGAAATGGTCATTTGCACTTTTGATTTTCTCCAATGGTGCATCTCTGTTAAAGCCATGTGCAGCCCTAGCAAACCTCATCCAAACTGCATGAACCTGGGTTCTTTGGAAAGCTTGGATCAAGGGGAACAAGTTTGATGTAGAACACTTTTTCATTTGGGGCTTGGATCATGGTGAATTTTGAGGTGGAAGTTTGGAAATTTCAACATGTTGAAAAAGTTTCTAAGTATAAAGTCATATATCTCAATATTCCACCTTATTTAACTTTTCATGTGAGCTTCAAATGAGAAAGGTGTATTCATCAAAGTTGTAGCTATTTCAAAGACCTTAAAAATGGTCACAAATTTCATGTCATTTTGATTTAGAATGATAGATTTATGCATTTTTGAAGTTTGGAAAAATCACTTGTTCAATGGTATAGGTCAAAAATGACCTATAATGTATCCTCATATCACATGTTCATAAATGTTGAATTTGCTTCCACTCCAAACATCAAAGTTGAAGTAGACATCTTGAATTTGATTGTTCAATTTGGAAATCTTTCATCTCATAAAAATTGAGCAAGTTATGGCCTTGGGAAGTTGACTTTCAAATTAGGGTTTAGACAAAATGACCTATAATGTTTCAATAGAGAAAATAATTTTCCATGAAAAACTACCTCTAGGTCTCAACATTAAAGTTGTTTGGAATGTCATTTAGAGTAACTTTATTTTGGAATCACTTTCATATGGTGAAAATTGTAGGAGATAGGGTCTAGGGAGACCCAGTTTTGATCAGATGAATTCATCTGGCCAACCACCATCAACCAACTTGCTAACTTTCAATTCTATTGACTTTATTGGCTCATGGTAGATCATATATGCATTAGATGGTGAATTTTTAAGTGTCCCTTGAAAAATTTGATCAATTGGCGAGATAGCTTGTTGGCGAAGTTACTCAAGATACCTAGTCAAACTAGGGTTTCCAAGGCAAATCACCCTCAAACTCTTGAAGAATACTAGATCAATATAACATGTAGAGATCATTGGGACTCATATATGATACTTATAACCATTCTTGGATCAATCCATGGTTGTGCTCCTTTCATGAGGGTCTCAAACCCTAGATATGAACTTGATAAATCAATGGGATCATGCCCTACCTACAAAAGAGTTAGGCAAATGCAAAGACATATTTTTGGTGTTTTGGTTAGTAAAATGATAATATACAAGTATGATGCAATCACTTGATGCTTGGTGATCTCTCCCAAAACAAACCCAATGAAAGAGGGGTAAGGAGGATGCCAAGGTATGATCCCAATGCTAATGCATATGATGAAATTGCATGAGGGATCTTAGGGTCAAATTGGGGTCTTACAGCTGCCCCTATTTAAGGACATTCTAACTGAGGAGGTGAAGGTTAAAATCTTCGGCTCGACTCAGTAGAATGTGTTTAAATAACAACATAGAAGCAAATTTTGGTCCCTAAGAGACCTCATGATGCATATGATATGAATGTAAAAGTTATTTCTCTGTGAGGAAATATTGCCACAGAGGAAAAGAAATCAGAGAGACCGAAAATCCGCAGGAGCATAATGCATTCCATAAGGAAAACTCACTAGGGAGACAGACACTCTGAGGGGAAAATGAGTTATGCATAGGCCAGGTTACGACTTAAAACTGCTGGGGGACTAGAGGAATTCTATACAAAATGGAAAGACTCAACCAGGGAAACAAAACATCTACATGGGATACGAGTAGATCGGGATGCAACTGAAGTACTTGAACCATGCAGGAAAAGCGATTTCACTAAGGAAATACGCACTCAACTCAACTGGGAAAGATAAACTTCAACGCAGGAGGAGTAGAAATTTATTATCCACTACCTGTTACTGGGTAAGGAGATAATAAAGATCTGATAGAGAGGACATCCGTCATCGGTTAGGATGAACATATCAAGGATGACTCACTAGGAACCACTAGGAGGGAGTATTCATTACTGATTTCATGGTATGAATAGCCTTGCTGGGGAAAACTGCAGAACAATAGGATTTACAACTACCAGTTACTGGGCATAAGACCAAATATGAGAATATCTGTCACCGGTTAGGGCGAACATATCAAGGATAGACTCAACAGGGAAGAAAATCCGTCATCGGTTGGGATGAACATATCAAGGATAGACTTTCCTGCGAATGTCAATGAGGATACCCGTCATCGGTTAGGATGAACATATCAAGGATATACCAACTGAACAAAAAGTAGGAATTACATCTATCGAATGCTGGATAGAATACCATCAAAGAGAAAATTCGTCAACGGTTAGGATGAATATATCAAGGATAGACTGTGTGAGGAGAAAAGTAGGAATTACATCTATCAGTTACTAGATAGAATACCAAAAGAGAGTATCTGTCACTGGTTAAAGTGAACATATCAAGGATAAACTCTGTGGGAGAAAGTAGGGTTTACAACTACAGATTACTGGGTAGAATACCACAAAGAGAAGGAAATCTGTCATCAGTTAAGATGATCATATCAAGGATTAACTCTCTGGGGAACAAAATAGGGATTACAACTACCTTTTTACTGGGTAGAATACCATAAAGAGAAGGAAATCCGTCTTTGGTTAAGATGAACATATCAAGGATATACCTCCTGGGGAATCAGGAAAAACGAATCCACTAGGGACTCTACTCCTGGAAAAATAGGGATACTTTTGCCATGTATTGGGCAAGAAGTAACAAACTGCAAACTAAGAAGAATATTACCAGTTACTGGGTAAGAAGCTCTTAGGAGACTCAAAGCATCTATCTAGGCAAGAGCTAGAAAGAAACGGTCAATAAAGACTCAACCCAATGAGGATATAACTCAAGGGGAGCAATGCCATCCAGATAATCAACTAGGGAGGAAGCTGAAGTAATAATCATCCACGAGGAAATAACTCAGTGGGGGAAAAAGAGAAAGGTTAAAGTCTTTCTGTCTAAGGGGTTGACACTCTATGATTGAGGGAGGACAGACACCGAATTGGTATGGGGATAAAGTACCGCCATAACAGAGAATAAGAATCTTAAATAAATCAATCAAATATGATGATGTAATTATGCAATTATGAAATTATATGAGTGTATATGTATATATGACGATTATGCTGACAAAACAATCACAAAGGATACAAAGGTGTCGCAAAGAATTTGAATCATCGATACAATCCTCGGTCAATCCACAAAAAGAGGGAGACAACCATACAGAGGATAAACACAAGTAGCTGCTCAGAAACCAGGAGAAAACTCTGACTGGGAGCAAGTCGGATGGCGACTGGTGGAGAAACCAACACGATCTACTGGGGAATCTAATTCACTCTGCTGAAAATCAACCCTACTGAGGAAACACAAATTCAGTCGGGGGGCAGAAACTCTATCGGGGAAAAAACATGCCGCAAGGAACTGAATCAACCAACTCAGCCGGGGAAAAGAATCGAAGCTCCGTTGGGGATCAAACATTCCGCAGGGGGATCAGGTCCTCTAATGCTTCGCACTTAAGGACTTGCTGTACTTTGAAATGATGTTGATACTTCGTTTTGATTGCTTTAAAAAATTCTTGCTTTTATATGTTTAAGAAAATGATTTTGATTAAATATTTTAATTTCAAAAATGATCATAATAAAATTTAAAACTATTGGCTGAAGTAAATAAGAGTAGAAATAATTGGATAAAAGCTCAACTTTATTTAATAGAACGGTAGTCTGTAAAAGACAAGACTCCATATATCTTTACAATGTTGAAAATGGTAATTGTCGCACCCCAAAATTTGACTTTGGCTTTGTTGACCACATCTTGATTAATCTCGTTGTCTCGTATTCATCTCAATTTCTTAAACTTCGCGTGACAACTGGTTTGATTAGGTTTTGTGTGTTTTCGTTGCTTACCGTGTTGTATTTCGTTGTTTTAGCAAAACCTGGCCGATATCGTTGCCTCGTATTTATCTCGCTTATCTCTGTTGTGCGTGGCATCGCTTCAATTAGGTTTTGTGCGTTTTTATCTATTTAATTGTTTGTTTGTCGGTATTTTGACTGTATTTCGAATATATTAGAGTTTTCGTATTGTCCGATTATTTGTGATTGTGTTTGTCAGCGTTTTCGTGATGTCGTGTTGATTTTATTATTGCCTAGGGTTGTTTATTTAATTACGTGTTGTGCCGTGTGATTTAATCGAGTCTGTTTGAGTCGTGTTGTTGATTTTACTGGTTTACCGGTTTACTGGTTTATTGGTTTTATCAATTTGTCTGTTTTGCTGTGCAAATTGTCATCGTTTTTATCGCGTTCGTGTCGCTCGATTTTATCGTATTTTAATCGTGTGCCGTTTAATATTATTTGTGCTCAATATTAATTGTGTTTAGTTGTTAATTAGTTTATTTAATTAGGATTAATATTATATTAGTTTATTATTATTATTATTATTATATAATATATAAATTATATTATTAATTTATGTTAGATATTTTTTAGGTTTCTTATTGTTTAAGTAATCTAAATATATATTATTAATTTATGTTAGATATTTTTTAGGTTTCTTATTGTTTAAGTAATCTAAATATATATTATTAATTTATGTTAGATATTTTTTAGGTTTCTTATTGTTTAAGTAATCTAAATATATATATATAGATGTGGTTAGTAAGAAAAAAGAAGGAGGTGGATCAGAAAGGAAAAAACGTGTGGTGAGAGAAACAGAGAATTGAAAAGAAATATTTTTCCAAAAGCATTACCGTATTTCACTTGTTCTTCATTTTCGGTAACCCAAAATCGTCCCGATTATTCGCCGAAACACAAAACCGATTTCATATCTTTGAAGTTCGTTGAGTCCAGGTCACAAATATCCAAGGTTCATTTCATTCCGGCGTCGTTTCACCGATCAAAAGCGACGTTGAAGTCAGGTACTCAGGAAGGCAGCCAGCACTGCGTCGGTGACGGTTTCCAGCTTTCGGTCGATCATTTGGACGATCAGAAGTTCATCCTCTTCACACAAGGTAATATTCTTCACTTATCTCTGAATTCGGCAAAGTTCCGGCTTGCCGACATGTGTTTTAATATATTATTTATCTAAATATATATATATATATATATATATATATATATATATATATATATATATATATATTATTTTTGTCTATTATATATCTAAATAAATATATATATATATATATATATATATATATATATATATATATATATATATATATATATATATATATATATATATTATCTTTGTCTATTATATATTATTTGTCTATATATATATATATATATATATATATATATATATATATATATATATATATATATATATATATATATATATTATTTTTGTCTATTATATATTATTTGTCTAAATGTACATATATATTATTTTTGTCTACTATATATTTATCGTCTAAAATATAAATATAAATATATATATATATATATATATATATATATATATATATATATATATATATATATATATATATATTACTTTTGTTTACTAAATATTGTTTATCTTTTATTATTATTTTGCATATATGTTTTATTTAAATGTTAGTTAAATTAATTATTTGTTTAAATGTTTATTTTAATTAAATGTTTATTTATATCAAATGTTTATTTTGTCTAAAGTAAATGTTTATATTGTTTTTTTTATATTTGTTTATGTTATTACTAACCGTTTCGTTTCAGTTTCAGCTCGATTAACTCCACTAACTATTCGTAATACTAACTATTCATAGCTAACTGTGTTGTAATAATTTACTTTCTCGCATTTTTTATGTTCTGTATTGTGTGTTTAATCGTATTGTTCACGTTTTATGTTAAAAAATCGAAAAATCGAAAAAAGAGAAACCCGATGCGATTCCAACGGTCGCCGTTTAAGAAACCCTTTTCACACACTCACAAGCTTACTCTTGGGCTTCCTTATAATGAGCCCATTTATGTATTGTTTCAGGGTTTAGGCTCATTCAAATCTTTTGCCAGCTTTGGCTTTTCAGTTTAAAAACATTTTCAAAAGGACGTGTCAGTCTCGAAGCCTCCCGCCTAGGTCGAGCAAGAGATGGCAAGACACGCCAATCTAAAATCAACAAAACAGACTTTCCCCTTTTCTTTTGGGAGAACTACGTGGATTCTGATTTCTCCATTGCGCCTTGGAGATACGTAGGCATGAAGTCTACGACTTTATCGAGTCCAAAAACAATAAAATCAAGTTCTTTTCTCATCTCCCCAATCAAACGATCAAAGCGAAAAAAGCAAAGCATTCACATAAACATAAGAAAAAAGGTTCCTGTGGAGTACCACAGATGTAGAGGGTGCTAATACCTTCCCTTTGCATAACCAACCCCCGAACCCGTAACTCTAAAGGGATTTATCGTTATTTTTCCCTTCCTCTTTTTGGATAAAATAAAAGACGGTGGCGACTCTTGCATTTAAAATATTTTTCAAACGGGTTAAGTTCAATCAATACTTAATCTCGTGAAAAATCCCGCCGCGACAGAATGGCGACTCTGCTGGGGATAACAATGCTTAAACTTATTTGAGGGTTTAGCCTATCTTTGCTTGTTTATATGTTTGCTTTGTGAATATTTGCTAAATTGTATTGTTTGTAATGTTTGTTATTTTGGGTTTTGGGGATACTTGTGATAAATCCTATACCCGGATTTGGGGCACATTTGAGATAGGATGGATGATAATTCAGGTTGACTTGATAGGAGACAATCCTTACCGAGTTGACTTGAGCCTTTGTCCGCTTGGTGGAGGCCTCTTTGAGGGTGATAGTGCTAAACAAGTCATTTGTGAGGCATTGTTGCTTTCGACGGGCCCGTGAAGCCAAGGACCTTAGTTTACCTTTACCCCATCTTGGCCTTACTTAGGATGTGATGCGGTGACCACTTCGGACCAAAAGTCTGGTTTGGTTGATACGCGATATCACACTCAAGCGAGATTCTTTTGAGAATAATATTGGAAAGCGAGCAGTTGCTTAACCCGGTATTATCCGAAGAAGGACCCATAACCTTGGGAACTTTTAGAACCCGTTTGGCAGGTGAACCTTAGAACTTATCTTGGGGCTTTGTCCTAAACTCCATGCTGGTGATGAACTTTGAGCCTTGTATTGTTTGACCATGTTTGTGTTTGTTGCATTCATGCATGACATGTATTCATTCCCATCATTTCAACCTTTTTCCAAGGAACTTAAAGTGAGGATTGCAAATATTGCAGGAAACATGGATTTTGGACGGAGAAGTGTGAAAAAATACAATCTCATCAATCCAAAGATAGATGAACTAAAGAAATTGGTTTCTTCGATCGCAGATCCTATTGGTTTCAGAGACAGATATGGGGCACTTATATCTTTATTGACACTTAGGATGGAAGAAGGGTTATTGCAGACATTAGTACAGTTCTATGATCCAGTCTATCATTGTTTCACATTCCCAGACTATCAACTCATGCCTACATTGGAAGAGTATGCCCAGTTGCTTCACATCCCAGTTGCTGATACAGTACCTTTCTCTGGTTCAGAAAAGTTACCCGAGCACAGTTCTCTTGCAAAAGTGTTGTACATGAAGAAGTCAGAATTCAAGAATAACTTCACCACCAAAGGAGGACTTCCAGGTTTCACTGCCAAGTTCTTAATGGGGAAGGTTTCTTATTTTGCCAGTCAAGGTTGTGATATTATTGTGGAGCATCTGTTCGCCTTGTTGATCTACGGTTTGTTACTATTTCCTAATATTGAAGGTTTTGTGGATTCATATGCTATACGCATCTTCCTAAGTGGTAATTCTGTTCCAACTTTGCTCGGAGACACCTATCATTCCATCCATTACCGTACTTTGAAAGGAGGAGGAACCATAGTCTGCTATATACCGTTACTCTACAAATGGTTTGTCTCTCATCTTCCTAAGTCAGCTACTTTTTGGGATCGTGATCGCTCAACTGTGTGAGTCGAGAATGGGATACAAACTGCAAGTGCACAGTTCTACCGCGTAGTTTTAAAAGATATCGATCCCACAGGGACTTATGAATCGATATACCGTTATCTAAGGTTACTACGTAAATCTAAGGTGAAAATGTTTGATTGTTAGGGAAAAAACTAAGAGCTAAACTAATATCTAGATTAAATATTAATAAAACGGATATCGGTATGTAGTTCGTCAAAACTAGGGAATCGAGTCTTTGTCGGCTTCTTGGTTTTAAAATGAATCGTTTCGGTTAACTTTATTGGTTAAAGGTTCTATCTCAAACTCTCGCTCTGTTGAATAAACCATGATTTTATATTAATGTTGCTGTCACTTATAATTAAGTCAAAAACCATATTTTGAAAGCAATAAAGTTGCAGAAACTCTTTTTAAGAAAATACTGACCGTTTTAAACACCCTTATCTCAAACTCTCGCTCTGTTGACTTAGGTTATATAATTAAATCCAAATGCTTAACTCTCGTCCTCACATTCAATCTTTAAAAATACTTTTTGGAAAAGGTCAGAATTTAATTAACTCTAAAACTTGCTCTCGCCCTGATCTAGAATTAATGCCTAATTTACACTGTCCAGTTAAAATCTCAAACTCTCGCTCTATTGATTTTAACTTCTTTATGTCTTTTACTTTTGTAAAAAATCTTGTTATTAAACCTGTAAGTTGAGACCGTAAAAAGATTGATTTTGATTTTAAGTTTAGATAGACCGACTCAGTCTTGATCCCTTATTCTGCTTACTTTACATACCGATACCTAGGCGAATTAGCCAGACATGCTAAATAAATAAGAATTTATATCATGCATAAACAGACTCATTCCAGGCAGATAATATAGATAAATAATAAAACAAAATATTAAATAATGATTAAAGAACCTGAATGCGTAATACAATAGTCTTGAACACTCCACCAGAAGCCGGTAGGATTTGTTCTTGGATTCTTCAATTAAACAGTAAATTAAATCAAGGAAATAAAACTGGAATATAACGTAAGGTTAAATCCGGTATAAAGTTGCACAATAGTTTCCGGTGTAGAAACTATTATGCGAAAAATATCTAAAAGCTAAAATGGGAAAGGTAAATTTGCAAGGGAAAAAGAATGTAAAGCTTGCAAAAGAAATAAATAAAATAAACAATGCTGCGTGCTGGAAAGGAAAAATAAGCAAAAGGTGTGAAAAGAAAATTTGGCAGAGCTTCGGCAATATGAGCGTGAAAAAAAACCGGGGAGCTTTTAGGTTTGTGAGATGGCTATTTATAATAGTGTTGGTAACTGCATTCCGTTTCTCCCATTCTTCAACGTGGCTACATGCACGGCGTGGATATAGGAGACCAACTTCTCAACGTTCTTCTTCAAGTCTTTCTGAGGGCGTTACTTGCGCCAAAAAGGTAGTGGAATTGTGTGACGCTCGTCACACTATGTGTGACGTCCGTCACAAGGCTGTTTTGCGTGACGCTCGTCACGCACCCTGTGACGTCCGTCACAGGCACAGCGTTGGTGACTTGTGCGCTTTGGGCTGGGCTTTGGCATTTGGTCCCTTTTCTCTCCTTTTTGTTCCTTTCTACACCTCCTTTTCTTCCCTTTTTCACTTTTGCTTCAAAATGGATACCTGACATAAATAGTAAGGAAATACTGCATAATATCTGATAAAATGAGATAAACTAAAGTAAATGATAATATAATCTAATTGAATTAAGTCCTAAAATGTGATATAATTTCGTGTTATCAAACTCCCCCATACTTAAATCTTTGCTTGTCCTCAAGCAAAATTCAGTATAGAACTTGTTAAAAGTTTTAGCCAGATGAAATTTCAAAGCACACATCAATTCGTACTAGGTTGCAAATGGATTTTCGTTTAGGAGGACTTGAGTTTAATCTTGACATCAACAACTACCGTTACAACTTAGATAACCCTACCTTATGCAAATCAGTTCAAGTACCCTATGATAGCTATCCTGGTTCCTTTGGTCTTATTTTACCCGTTTTCATTCTAGCGAAATCACATTAAGCCCTTTACCTTTTCGCGCACATAGTGGAGTAACCGGTTAGTGATTATGATCCGCTTTTAGCTAGAAGTTCTGGTACATAAATCGGATAACTTCATTATTCAGTCCATTGCAAATTGCGGGGGATCGAACCGTAGTCCGCCCTACCAAGTTCAGTACCAGATTCCTACTGAACCAACTCATAATGGATCTTTCGTATTGTGCTTTTGCATGATCTGCAACCTTTAGATTAAATGATCTGGTAAGGATCACCTAATTTAATTAGTGCATTTCTTGATATATTTATATATCTTAGGTTACTTTGGGGATCATTCACTTATATTCATCGGCCCTCCACGTAGTTTGCTATTAAGATGGTGCTGACTTCTGTATAAACTACTTGGGGTTGCCATAGAACTAAAAGTTCAAGGAATCGGTATAATAGGTACTTATCCTGATCTAACATATTGAGGTTCTCAGAGCGTTGTTATGGTAATGATTTTGTTTTGATTTCACTCAAATTTTATAAAGTAAGCGACCTTTATACTTATTGGGTGTGTAAAAAAAATTTTTTTTTTTGTTATGGCTCAAGAAAATTGAGGGAATAGATAATAGAAATTTTTCACACTAGGGACTTGACTTAAAATAAATATATATTATAAATTTTTTTTTTTTTTTTCATAATAAGAAAGGGAAATAACAAAGAAAGGGAAAATAACATACTTGAAAAGGAAAGGTTGAAGAACAAGTTTTCCCCCCCATACTTAAATTAAACATTGTCCCCAATGTTTTAAGGAAATGAAATACAATATGGAAAGGAAAAAGAAACTACAACTAAGGTTGTCTTCCGCCTCTGGTTCTAGGACCTGGTGATCTTTGACGTATGTCTAAGTTGTCGAACCTGCTGAACAATTCAGTAAACCGCTGGTCGGTTATGGCATTCCGAGCATCCTGTTGCTGTTGCATTTGACGCATCATCTGCATCATCTCTGCATTCTGTGCCTGCATACCATCGATAGCATCCATAATGTCGTCGTTGGTCGCAGGTCGTCTTCGTCGACGACGTTGGGAGGATGGGCCGGCTGCATTACTGGAAGGGTTGAGCGGGGCTGAATGTTGTGTAGGAGGATGATCACCTTGTTCCATTTCTTCAAACTCATCTGTTTGTGGGTTTGTTTGTAAAGGCTCGGTGGTTTCAGGAGCGTTTAGATCATAGAGGTGGCGGTCGGGGTTTGTGACATCAGTTAGGGCGATATTTGGTAGAACAACGCTTGGGACAGCCTGGTTGTTCACCATAAGATAATATCCTCCGCCTACTCTGTTTTTAATCAGGCGGCTGGAGCGGCAATAGCTGATATCCATAGACAGGGGAGGTAGGGATTCTAAAGTTTGGAGTTTATCCCCTAGGTTCAGGCCAAGTGCTATGGAGGTTATTAATCCACCAATCATAAAGGGTTGCCGGCCTCTAGCACATAAGGTGCGGATATGATGAAAGAGAAAAGAGGCGGCGTTTACCTGAGTATCCGATTCGAAAACGCACTGGAGGAAAAATAACTCCTTTGAGTTGACCTTACTGTTGTTTGGTCTTCCAAAAATTGTGTTTTGCAAGATGCGGATGAAGTAACGGATGGTGGGGTTATGTATATGGGAGAGAAGGAGTTCTTCCCAGTTGTAGGTCTCTATACCGGTAATTTTCTTAAAAAGGCCAAAAACGCCAACTGTGTTCCAGTTTGAGTTTGGAGGGATTCTGGGGTGTACCTGACCTTCTATGGGAAATTGTAACATGGTACTCAATTGGTTTTGGGTTAAGGAGTACTCGGTGTTGAACATACGGAAGGTTGCGGTACCGGTCAGAAATTCATCCTCACCGGCGGGAGTGGTGTAGTCGTAAGAACTTAGGAATTCTAAGGTTAGGGATGGGTAGGTGGGTTGATTATGAGTGCAAAGGAAGGTTAAGTCGGCTAGGCGGAGCATCCATTCGATACCTTGGAGTAATCCTAATTGTTGTAAGCAAGTTAAATCGGGGTACCTGGTGGAAGCGACGCCTCGCTGTTGGAAACGTTCGAATTGCTCTTGCTGATAGTTGTCATCTCCGGATCGGAAGATGATATTTCCGAAATTTTGATTTCCCGCCATTGTGATGAATTTTTGAAGGGATGATTTGGAAAGAAAAAGAAATGTATTTGATATGAGAGAATTGTTTTGTGGTGAATGAAGGAAGTTTTGGTAGGTATTTATAGGAGAAGGGTTGGAAGATAGAAAGAAAAAGTGGTTGAAGAGTAATTAAGTGTGGTTAAATGAAAAGTGAATGGGGAATGTAAAAAGGTAAGGGGTGTAACGTTCGTCTCCAACGGCTCCCTAACGTTCACATGTCTGAGGGGCGTTACGCTCGTCACAAGGGTGTGACGTTCGTAACAGGAGTTATGCGTGCCGTTCGTCATGGAGTGTGTGACGCTCGTCACACAGTTCTTTTTGGCAGGGCATTCAGCGCTTCACATAATTAATCTGGAGATGAATTTATTTTGATTATTTTGTTGTATTTGGTTTTTAGATTGTTCTATTTAATTTAGCTAATTAATTTGTGTTGCATGCTATTCTATTTCTCATAGTAGTAATTCATTCTGAGTAACAGTAGAACAGTAGAGAACATAGCCATTGCATAAAATAAATAAATAAAAGCTTTAATAAAATTAACATAATGTAATACAGGAAGGGAAAACAATGAAATGAAAGGAAAATAAATGCGAACATGAATTCAAATAACATTAATGAAAAATCTAACCTAAAACTAAATAACTTAGAAAGAAATAACTAAATTCCATCTATCTTCGGATCTCTGGCCGGAGGAGCAAAAGAGTTAACATGATGCCGTAACATACGTAACTGACTTGCCGTGCTGCTCATGTATTCTAGGATTTCATGTCTCAAGTTGTGGAAATCTTCCCTGAGGGCGTCTTGTTCTGACATCAAAGCTTCAATGACGGTTTTAATATCTGTTCCTGGCATATGATGTCGGAGATCAGGCATGGCTGATTCTTCGGTCAGGGCAGGCTGAGGAGGAGGATCAATATCATAGTAGCCGGAAGGTGTCTGAGGGTCAGATTCAGCTTGAGAGACATGGTCAACATAGTGCTCATAGTCATCACTGAAGGTGAGAAAAACAAGAAAGGGGGGGTTTGAATTGTTTGAAAAATAAGCGCTTTTCAAAATGAAAATCACACAATGATTTTATACTGGTTCGCTTATAACACAAAGCTACTCCAGTCCACCCGGCCAAGGTGATTTCGCCTTCAACAAGGACTTAATCCACTAATCTTGAAAGATTACAAACAACCCCTAAGAGAGAAGAAAATCTCTTAGTCCTCTCAAGTCTACAGACTACAAAGAGTCACTTGAGGAAATCAAATAAAAATTAGATACAAGATGTGTAATCTAGAGTGCTTCTAAGAAAGCAAATATTACAAATTTAAGAACAAATTTTTCACTTGATAAGCAAAAGCTTAGTGAAAATCTTTGAAGAACAAAGATGTTTTTCTTGAGCGTGATATAATTTCAGTATAGTTTTGGCTAGTGATTTCTTTGCTTACTGAAAGTTGATTTCTTCTCTTTATATAGGAGTTGAAGTGGTGTTGAAATAGAGTTGAAGTAGAGTTAAATCTGTTGGATATTGAGATGTAGTTACGCCATTCCATTAATAGCTTCTGCAGTAGACTTTTTCTTTTAGAAGTGACTACTTACCACAAGTAGTATCTTCTCTCTTGGAAGTGGAGATTAACGTCTCTTTCTAATTGAGGAAATCCATTTGCAGAACTTTAACTTGGCTTAAACGTTACTTCATCATGATTAACAATTCTGATTAGAGTCTTCGTGTATCTGGAGAATCTTGCTTCTGATGTTATTTCTTGAGAGTTCAGATGGCGCTGATAACTTCAGAGTTTACAGAAGACATTTGTTCAGAGTTAGAGCTTCTAGACTTTACTTCATGTTCAGATGCTTCTGATACTTTGCAGTTTTGTCCAGAGTCAGAGCTTCTTGAAACGAGATTCCACTTTAGATGCTTCTGATACTTGATAATTTGTATCTGATCTTGTTGTGCATCTGATGACATCATCAGATTTATTTCTTCTTTCTTTAGAACCCTGCACACTTAGAAACTTTTCGTTAGGGTGCCATTTTTGGTTTCATCCTTTGTTATCATCAAAATCATGGAATCTGTTGTAGAACAATTTTTGTTCTTACAATCTCCCCCTTTTTGATGATGACAAAACAAATAAAATTATCAGATGAAACATGAAAAAAATATTAGATCAGATAGACAAAAGCTCCCCCTGAGTTAGCGCTAGGGAGTTCAGAAGTTCTTACCAGAGCTTTCCAAGTAATTAGGTTTCTGAAAACTTTCTGTAAATGCTTAAATTTTATGTTAGATAAAATTATTTAAACAATTGTTGCAGAGTGCTTTAAGGTTTTAGACATAATTTTTCATCAGAGCTATTTAATAATTTCTCCCCCTTTTTGGCATAATCAAAAAGGCATAAAAAATAAAAAGAATAATAAAGAGAAAAACACTTCATTAAAAAGCACAAAGGCAAACAACAGTCAAAAACATCAGATTCAAGGAAGAATATCAGAGCTAAAAAGAAGTCAGAAGCAAAAACACTAGGCAAGCAAACAAAATAAATCCTAAGTGCCTAAGGGTTCGGAGGTTGAGGAAGTCTCTGAAGCAACATGGCAAACATGTTCTGGATGTTTTCATTCAAAGCATCTTGCTTGTCCATCCTGGCACGGAGCTCATTCTGATCTTTCTTGATCTCTTGCTGATCTTGCTTTATCTCTTTCAGGGTGTTAAGAATCAGAGGGATCGCAGAGGAAGACTCCCCCTGAATCAGAGCCTGCTGAGCTTCAGCTTCAGCAGCAGCTTGGGCTTCTGCATCTGCCTGAGCCTTGGCTTCAGCTTCCTTAATCCTTAGAAGTTCTGCTTCCTTAGCAATTCTTTCCTCTTCCAATCTTCTTGCTTCTTCTGCTTCCCTGGCCAACCTTTCTTCCTCAAACCTTCTGGCCTCAGCTTCTCTGGCCAATCTCTCCTGAAGCCTTTCCTCAGCATCTCTGATGTAGCCATTTCTGACTTGTTCAGAGATACTCTTCAGCCTATAAGACTCAGAGGTCATCCAACTAATAACTCTGTTCCAGTGTGTCCTAACAGATTTAGGATCATCACTGACTTCAGAATTTTTAGCCAGAGACTTGACCTTCTGGACTGAAGTTTCTGCAACCTGTATAATGGCCTCCTCAAGGGTAGGTATGGTAAGTTCAGGTTCAGGTTCAGGTGAATGAGGTGGAGAGTTTGAAGGGCTAAGATTCAGAGGTTGAGGTTCAGATTCTGCTTCTGGTTGAAGTTCAGAATCTGCGTCTGGTTGAAGACTAGGGGATGAAGCATATAGTGGATTTAGGTCTAATGGGTCAGAGTCTGGTCCAGGTACAGCGGGAATAATTTGTGGAGTGATATTAGAGGTGAAGGGATCAGATGGTTGAGTTTCAGAGGGTAAGGTTGTTGTTTGTGGTGGAAGGGAAGTTTGATTTTCAGAGGAGATGGTTGTTGTTTGTTGTGGAAGAGAAGTTCGGAGGGTTGAGGTTACTTCAGTTTGTGTTTGAGTTTGTGGGGCGAATTTTCTAGCATAAATTTCAGCTATTGTTGGGGATTTTGGGTCAGAAGGTTCTGTGGATGATGATGAAGAAACACTAAAGTATGGGGGTGTTTCTGGTGCAGAGGATGAGGAAGAGGAGGGGCTGTGGTGATATAGTTGTTTAGGGTCAGAGGTTGTTGTGAAATTACGAGCAACTTTTAGAACAGGTGGAGGTTGAGAGGTTCTGATGGTTGAAGGAGGGATTTCAGAGGTTGTAAATAAGGGAGGTGTTGGGAGAGGAGTAGAAGAGGCCATTATAGGTATTACAGAAGTAACAGGAGGAATAGACTTACCAGAAGAAGAGATTTTCAGAGGAGCTGGAGCTTTGGTTCCAGAAGATTCTCCAAGTCTGGGTTTCTTTGCCTTCCTTGCTTCCTCAGCTATCTTCTTCTCAGAAAGACCTCTTTTGTATCTGACCAAATCTTCTTCTGAATCCAAAAGGTCTTCAATTCTGAAATCAGAAATATCAATACCTTCATCAAGCAGACGCTGAAGGTAGATAGCAATGGCATCTCTAGGTTCATTCTTGAAGAACCTTTCAAGGCCATGAGGCATCTTCCTCTGATCTTTCAGAGCTTCCCAGGACACATCCATAGTGGGCTTGACTCTGATCTCCTTGATGATTCCCATGCTCTTCAGGTTTTTGGCATTCAGAGGCCTTCCAGTTTCTATAGCCAGATCATCCATCAGCTTGGCCTTTTCCAGCTGGTCAACCAATCCATGCTCAATGAAGACATCAGAAAGCAGTCTTCCCAGAGGGATGTAAGATCTTGGCTTCAAGCTGTTTCTGGAGTCTTTGACAGAATCCCTTAGATATTTGAAAAGAAGAACAGGGAGATTGATCTTGATACCTTTCTGAATGCAATATAAAATGAGTTTCTGATCAGCATTAATATAATCAGAGGAGTTGGAGGCTGGGCGATGGTGAATGGTTCCCAGAATTATCTTCAGCCAAACTCGGAGGTTCTGATGAAGCTCCTTGTTCTTAGAGGGGTTTCCTTCAACATTAGGTTTGAAGATTGTTGGGTTGATAACCTCAGTGATGCGCTTAGACCTTGGAGGAATGTTGTAAATCCTTTTTCCTCCAGTAGTCTCCATGTTCAACAAGGAAGCAATTGATGCTTCAGTGATGACAATCTTCACTCCCAGAACAAAAGAAACAATGAACTGGTCATCAGCATGTCTCCAAAATTCTTTGACAAGAAGAGGGTAAATGGGACCATAAAGCCTGTTGAAGTAGTTCTCCCAACCTTGCTTGTGAAGATCTTCAGTAAGATCAACACCGTTTCTTCTCAAATTCTCAAAATCTACCAGCGATTCACACAGTACATCCAAGTTTTCAAAGGAGGTTGCAAGATGAATGTGGCGTTCACGTTCCAAAATGTGAGGTTCTTGATAAACAGGGGTTACGGTAACGCCTGTAACAGTGGGTGTTTGAGTGTTTGAGGTTTGGGGATTAGAACTGGCTTCCATCTGTTGGGAGAAGTTAAAAACTTCTTGCTCTTGAGCATTCATGAAGAAGATTGAAGAAGAAGATGAAGAACTGAAGAAGTTGCAGAGAAAACTTCGAGAGAGGGTTTAGGGTTTAAGAGTGAGTGAGAGTGATAAGTGTGTGAAATGTGAGAAAAGTGTTTATATACCTAAGTTCAAACACATGCAAAACGACACACATACCAGCGTTAGCACAAAAACCAAAATAGCACGTTTGGGGGAAAAATGATTACAGCTAATAAATGAATGTCTAATCCCACAGTTTGCACACTGCTCGAGGAAAACTCAAACGTCTGCCTTTTGATTTCTTGACAGCTGTCTAGAAGTTCTAAAGTTTGACGCTTCAGAGTTCCACGTGTTGATGTATCTGATCTTCAGGAATACCAAGAGATTGGTTCTGAAGATTTCTAACTCAGATATCTTCTTAACAATGTAGAAGTATCAGAGTCAGAGGCAGAATCATATTTGTTTTTATCAGAATCTTATTTTATATTTTTCAGAGCCATACTTCATTCAGGACAATTTTTAATGTTCAGATTTTCTAAGATGAAAAGAAATCTATCTTCAGCTAGAGGCTTAGTAAAGATATCTGCCCATTGATGTTCTGTATCAATGAACTTCAGCGTTACTATTCCTTTCTGAACATAGTCTCTAATAAAATGATGTTTGATTTCTATGTGTTTGGCTCTGGAATGTAAAATAGGATTCTTACTCAAACAAATAGCAGCAGTATTATCACAAAGGATAGGAATGTTACTCTCAAATATCTGAAGATCTTCTAGCTGATGCTTCATCCAGAGCATCTGAGTTGTGCACAGTGATGCTGAGATGTATTCTGCTTCTGCAGTTGATAGAGCGATAGTTGACTGTCTTTTGCTAGCCCAGGAGATTAGATTGTTTCCCAGAAGCTGGCAATTTCCAGATGTGCTTTTTCGTTCTATTCTATCTCCTGCATAATCTGCATCACAATAACCAGAAAGCCTATACTCTGATGTTTTCTCATACATCAGGCCCAGGTTAGGAGTTCCTTTCAGATACTTAAGAATTCTCTTAACAGCTGTTAAATGAGATTCTCTAGGATCTGATTGGAATCTGGCACAAAGACAGACGCTAAAGAGAATATCAGGACGAGTAGCAGTCAGATAGAGAAGAGAGCCTATCATACCTCGATAGAGCTTCTGACAAACCTTGTTGCTTACCTCTTCCTTTTCCAGAATGCAAGTTGGGTGCATAGGAGTTTTTGCAGAGTTGCATTCAGTCATGTCAAACTTCTTCAGAACATCTTTAATGTACTTGCTTTGATGAATGTACGTGACTTCTGGAGTTTGATTGATTTGAATTCCCAGAAAGAACTTTAGTTCTTGCATTAGACTCATTTCAAATTCTGCCTGCATTAACTTAGAAAATTCTTGGCAAACAGAGATATTAGCAGAACCAAAAATAATGTCATCAACATAAATCTGGCATATCACGAGATCATTTTTATGGTTTTTACAGAAGAGTGTAGAATCAACTTTCCCTCTGATAAAATTTTGTTCTAGAAGAAAATTACTTAAGCGTTCATACCAAGCTCTGGGAGCTTGTTTGAGTCCATATAAGGATTTCTTAAGTTTGAAAACATGTTCTGGAAAATTTGAGTTTTCAAAACCAGGAGGTTGATTAACATACACTTCTTCTGAAATATAACCATTAAGGAATGCACTCTTGACATCCATTTGGTATAATTTGATAGAATGATTAATAGCAAAAGATACAAGAAGACGAATAGATTCTAACCTCGCGACTGGAGCAAAAGTTTCATTATAATCAATACCTTCTTGTTGACTATAACCTTGAGCTACCAGTCGTGCTTTGTTTCTGACAACTTCTCCTTTCTCGTTCAGTTTGTTTCTGAAAACCCATCTGGTTCCAATGACATGAGTGCCTCTGGGTTTAGGAACGAGATTCCAGACATCATTCTTGGAGAATTGATCTAACTCTTCTTGCATAGCTGCCACCCAATCGTTATCTTGAAGAGCTTCATCACAGGACGTAGGCTCAATCAGAGACACTAGTCCCAGAGGAATATCTTCAGAGGTTCTGAAAGTAGATCTGGTTCTAACAGGTTCATCTTTGTTTCCCAAAATCAAATCTTCAGATACGTTAATACGACTTTTAACTTTCCTTGGAATTTCTGGAGATTTAATTTCTTCAGAATCTGGAGTGACAGTTGCTTCTGGAGTTTTCTCAGATTCTACCAGAGTGATCTCTAAATCTGCAAACTTTTCAACTAGCTTTGACTTTTCAGGGTCAAGCTTATCATCAAATCTAACATGAATTGATTCCTCCACAATTTTGGTTTCTGTGTTGTATACTCTATAGCCTTTAGAGCGTTCTGAGTATCCTAACATAATACCTTTCTGTGCTTTGGAATCAAACTTGTTTAGATGTTCTTTAGTATTTAATATAAAACAAATGCATCCAAAAGGATGAAAATAAGAAATGTTGGGTTTTCTTCCCTTACACAGTTCATAGGGAGTCTTTTCCAGAATAGGTCTAATAGAGATTCTATTCTGAATGTAACACGCTGTATTTACAACTTCTGCCCAAAAGTGCTTTGCTACATTTGTTTCATTGATCATGGTTCTGGCCATTTCTTGGAGTGTCCTATTCTTCCTCTCTACAACTCCATTTTGTTGTGGAGTTCTAGGGCAGGAGAAATCATGGGATATTCCATTAGAATCGAATAGTTCTTCAAAATCTTTATTTTCAAATTCTCCACCATGATCACTTCTGACTCTAACAATTTTAGAGTCAAATTCTTTTTGCACTTTAGAACAGAAACTGGTGAATACAGAGTGAGACTCACTCTTGTGCTTTAGGAATTTTACCCATGTCCAGCGGCTGTAATCATCAACGATTACTAGTCCATACTTCTTTCCATTGACTGATGCTGTTTTCACAGGACCAAATAAGTCAATGTGAAGAAGCTCCAGAGGCTTAGAGGTAGAAACAACATTTTTTTTTTTAAAAGATGTTTTTGAAAACTTTCCTTTCTGACAAGCTTCACACAGAGCATCTGAAGAAAACTTCAGTTTAGGCAGGCCTCTGACTAACTCAAGTTTAGTTAGCTGAGAAAGTTTTCTCATGCTAATGTGGCCTAAGCGTCTATGCCATACCCATTGCTCTTTGTGAACTGACATTAAACATTTAACATTTTGATCTTTTAAATCAGAAAGATTTATTTTATAAATGTTGTTTTTCCTCTTGCCTGTGAAAAGGACAGAGCCATCGTTCTGACTAATGGCTTTACACGTTTTTTGATTAAAGATTACATCATAACCGTTATCACTTAATTGACTTATGGATAACAAGTTATGCATTAATCCTTCTACATAAAGAACATCAGATATAGAGGGAAGAGTACCATTACCAATAGTTCCGGAGCCTCTGATCCTTCCTTTCTGATCTCCTCCAAAGCCTACAAATCCAGCGTCTTTAAGTTCCAGGCTTTGGAACATAGACTTTCTTCCCGTCATATGTCGCGAGCATCCAGAGTCCAGGTACCATGATTGGTGTCTGAACTTTGCTGCATAGGATATCTGCAACATAGATGATCTTATCTTTCGGTACCCAGAATCTCTTGGGTCCTTTCAGATTAGTTTTCCCAGAGTTTCTTACAACTTTGGGTCTTCTAGCATTTTTAAATTTGTGTTCTTGTGTGTGTGTGTAGTGATATGAAAAAGGCGATTTAATTTGGTTACTGGTAGAGGTTTTATGTTCCTCAGAATCATACCCAATTCCTCTTTTATTATTCTGACTTACTCCATAAATCATGGATGCCATAATACTCCTATCTATCCCATTCTTCAGAAATTGTTGAAAGGCTTCTTCATATTTATAAATAATTTCATTTGAAGTTTGTGGTGCTTGAGACAACGTTTCTTCTAATTCTAAGCTTTTTGTTTTAGCTCCATCTCTTTCTAACGTTAAAGATATGATTGTATCATCTCTTGCTAGAATTGTTGTCTCAAGTTTACTACACTCTTCAGATTTTGCTTTAAGAAGGCCTTTAATGTTTTTAACTTTTTGTTTTAATTTCTGAAGAGAGGTAAGAGTTTCTGATAAACATGATTCTAAGTCAGATCTGGAAAGTTCAGAAAATACCTCTTCAGATTCTTCATCTGAGCTGCTGGATGTGGTAGCCATAAGAGCTACGTTGGCCTGTTCATCAGAGTCAGATTCTGATGATTCGGATTCACTATCGTCCCAGGTGGCCATTAATCCCTTCTTTGTTCTGAAGGCATTTTTCTTGAAGCTTTCTTTCTTAGAGTTATCTTTCTTCAGCTTGGGGCATTCATTTCTATAATGACCTGTTTCTTTACATTCAAAACAGGTAATATCTTTGTTAGGTTTACCTTTTGAAGTTGACTCTGATCGATCCCCTCTGGGTCTTGATCTTCTGAAGTTGTTGTTGTTCCTCTTTCTCCAGAGTTGCTTAACTCTTCTGGTTAGTAGGGACAGCTCTTCTTCATCATCAGAGTCTTCAGGTTCAGAGTCATCAGTGTCTGCAGTTTCTGCTTGAAGAGCCTTGGTTCTGTCTGACTTCCGTCTTTCAGGTCTGGACTTTAGCGCCACTGACTTGTTCCTTTTCTGAGGCTCATCCTCCTCTAGTTCTATCTCATGGCTTCTGAGAGAACTAACAAGTTCTTCAAGGCTGATATTGTTCAGATCCTTTGATAACTTCAGAGCAGTAACCATTGGTCTCCATTTCTTTGGCAGACTTCTGACAATCTTCTTAACATGATCTGCAGTCGTGTATCCTTTGTCTAGCACTTTAAGACCTGCAATAAGAGTTTGGAATCTGGAAAACATAGCTTCTATAGCTTCGTCATCTTCCATCTTGAAGGCTTCATATTTCTGGATCAACGCCAGAGCCTTCGTCTCCTTGACTTGGGAGTTTCCTTCATGGGTCATCCTCAGAGAGTCAAGTATATCTTTAGCCGTCTCTCTGTTGGTGATCTTTTCGTATTCGTTGTATGATATAGCATTTAGAAGTATTGTTCTGGCCTTGTGGTGATTCTTGAAAACACGTTTCTGATCTTCTGACATTTTGCTTCTGGGAACTTCAGCTCCATTTAAGGTTGGAGGTTTGTATCCATCTGTGACAATGTCCCAGAGGTCAGCATCATAACCCAGAAAGAAACTTTCGATTCTATCTTTCCAGTAATTAAACTTTTCTCCATCAAAAACAGGAGGCTTGGCATTGTAAGAATCTTTCTCATTTGAGTGGGCCATTTGTTTTTCTCGCACTGGATCTCTCTACACGGTTAAGTGTTTGATTTGAAAATCAATAACAGAGCCGGAGCTCTGATACCAATTGAAGGTGAGAAAAACAAGAAAGGGGGGGTTTGAATTGTTTGAAAAATAAGCGCTTTTCAAAATGAAAATCACACAATGATTTTATACTGGTTCGCTTATAACACAAAGCTACTCCAGTCCACCCGGCCAAGGTGATTTCGCCTTCAACAAGGACTTAATCCACTAATCTTGAAAGATTACAAACAACCCCTAAGAGAGAAGAAAATCTCTTAGTCCTCTCAAGTCTACAGACTACAAAGAGTCACTTGAGGAAATCAAATAAAAATTAGATACAAGATGTGTAATCTAGAGTGCTTCTAAGAAAGCAAATATTACAAATTTAAGAACAAATTTTTCACTTGATAAGCAAAAGCTTAGTGAAAATCTTTGAAGAACAAAGATGTTTTTCTTGAGCGTGATATAATTTCAGTATAGTTTTGGCTAGTGATTTCTTTGCTTACTGAAAGTTGATTTCTTCTCTTTATATAGGAGTTGAAGTGGTGTTGAAATAGAGTTGAAGTAGAGTTAAATCTGTTGGATATTGAGATGTAGTTACGCCATTCCATTAATAGCTTCTGCAGTAGACTTTTTCTTTTAGAAGTGACTACTTACCACAAGTAGTATCTTCTCTCTTGGAAGTGGAGATTAACGTCTCTTTCTAATTGAGGAAATCCATTTGCAGAACTTTAACTTGGCTTAAACGTTACTTCATCATGATTAACAATTCTGATTAGAGTCTTCGTGTATCTGGAGAATCTTGCTTCTGATGTTATTTCTTGAGAGTTCAGATGGCGCTGATAACTTCAGAGTTTACAGAAGACATTTGTTCAGAGTTAGAGCTTCTAGACTTTACTTCATGTTCAGATGCTTCTGATACTTTGCAGTTTTGTCCAGAGTCAGAGCTTCTTGAAACGAGATTCCACTTTAGATGCTTCTGATACTTGATAATTTGTATCTGATCTTGTTGTGCATCTGATGACATCATCAGATTTATTTCTTCTTTCTTTAGAACCCTGCACACTTAGAAACTTTTCGTTAGGGTGCCATTTTTGGTTTCATCCTTTGTTATCATCAAAATCATGGAATCTGTTGTAGAACAATTTTTGTTCTTACAATCACAAATCTCATAGTCCTGGATGGATTCAGTGGATCCAGCAGGAGTTGGGGTTTCATTCAGATTATAGAGCCAGTTCCTTTGGTTATGAACACTAGTTCTAGGATCGGGCATGGTGAATAGGCAGAGAACCTGGTTATCAATAATAAGCTCAAACTCATCAGACCCTATGTTTGCTATAAACATAGTGTTGAAGAGGAAGGGTATACTCATAGTAGTAATGCCACAAAAAGGGCTAAGGTCAAGCATAGGCTGACGTAATCCAATAGCATTACCTATCATAGTGATCAAACCGCCTATTCTAATGGGTGCTCGCTCATCCTGGATAAGGTGGTCCAAATTAGCTAACATAAAAGTAGCACCGTTTACTGGACGGTTCTGGGAAGCACAAAATATGATGAATAGTTCATCACGTGAAACTGAAGTACTATTTGGCATCTTCCCAAATAAAGTGTGGGTCAGGATCTTATGGAAATAGCGAAAAGCTGGGTTATGTATGTTTCCAGAGAGAAACTCATGTTCTTCGGGCTCATCATTTCCAGTCAGCTTACCCCAAAAGTGTTCAAGCTCTCTATATTCAAAAAGTTCTTCCTGGCTTACAGTGAATGTATCAAAGGAGGTAGGAAAACCCAAAAGGTTGGTGAAGTCTCTAATATTAAATTGGTACTCCATATTGAACATTCTGAACTGGATAAAACCTCTGCTAATTCCTTTTCCGTGGCTGGGTAGATAGATTAATGAGCTAAGGAATTCTAGTGTGAGTCTCCGGTAGGTGGTGAAATGTCTCAGGATAGGGGAGGTCTCCCATCCTATCTGATTCAGCAAAAACAGGACACTCTGTCTCAGTCCAAGGGCAGTCATAGCCCAATCATCAGCATATAAACTAGGTAACATCTCTCTAGCGGCTAGTTCTTCAAACTTTTGTTTCTGAGCCATTCCTCTGAACTTGATACCCATACGATCAGAATGTCCCATCTGGTTAGTGTTAGCTAGAGAAAAGAAACATGAGTTTAAGTCAGGGTTTGGCCAAATGCCGAAAGAAGAAAAGAATTATTATTATTATATATATATATATTTTTTTTCTTTTTTTTTTTAATAAATCAATAATGAATACTAAATAGAAATTAAAAGAATAATTAAGAGAAAAATAGGGAAATGATAATAATAATAATAGAATAATAAAATAACAAATTAATTTGTGGGTTGTCTCCCACTAAGCGCTTTGTTTAAATGTCGCAAGCTCGACAAATAAACTGTTAAATATAGTCTATGAGTCCTGGGGGCGTTTCGTCTAAGTGTAGAATTTGCGAATCCTCGTTGGTTTCCGCATAGTGATAATGTTTCAGACGTTGCCCGTTTACGGTGAACGGTTCTGTAGATTGTCCTTTTATTTCTACCGCTCCACTGGGAAAGATTTTAGTGATATGAAAAGGTCCTGACCATCTGGATCGTAGTTTTCCCGGGAATAATTTTAGTCTAGAGTTAAATAAAAGTACTGCGTCGCCTTGCTTGAAGATTTTCCTTGATATATGCTTGTCATGCCATTGTTTTGTTCTTTCTTTATAGATTTTGGCATTTTCATAGGCGTCTCTTCTGAGTTCCTCTAATTCGTTTATGTCAAGGATTCTCTTTTCACCGGCGGCTTTATAATTCAAATTTAAATTTCTAATAGCCCAATAGGCTTTATGTTCTAATTCTACCGGGAGGTGACAGGATTTTCCATAAATGAGCTTAAATGGGGTCGTCCCTATGGGAGTTTTATAAGCAGTTCGGTATGCCCACAAAGCTTCTGGTAATTTCAATGACCAATCTTTCCTTGAAGTGGCGACCGTTTTTTCTAGTATTTGCTTGATTTCTCTGTTAGATACTTCCACTTGTCCACTGGTTTGAGGGTGGTAAGGTGTTGCTATCCTATGTCTCACTCCATATTTAAGTAGTAGTTTTTCGAGTACCTTGGATATAAAGTGTGATCCACCATCACTGACTACTATTCTTGGGATGCCAAATCTCGGAAATATTATATTTTTAAAGAGTCTAGTTACTACTCGGGTGTCATTTGTTGGAGAAGCTATAGCTTCGATCCATTTTGATACGTAGTCAACTGCCACGAGTATGTATTTGTTACCGAAAGAGGATGGGAAGGGTCCCATGAAGTCTATCCCCCACACGTCAAAAATCTCTACTTCCAAAATACCTTTTTGTGGCATCTCGTCACGTCTAGATATGTTTCCCGTGCGTTGACATCTGTCACACTCCTTAATAGCCGCATGTACGTCCTTCCATATAGTTGGCCAATAAAAGCCGGCTTGTAGGATTTTAGAGCAGGTCTTGGATGTACTTGTGTGTCCACCATAAGGCGCAGAGTGACAGTGTTGGATTATATTTTCTACCTCTTCTTCGGGTATACATCGACGGAAAATACCATCGGGGCCTCTTTTGAAAAGTAAGGGATCATCCCAGTAATAGTGTTTTATGTCGTGGAAGAATCGTTTCTTCTGCTGGTAAGATAAAGTAGGTGGAACTATTCCGGCAGCTAAATAATTGACTAGATCAGCGTACCATGGTGTGACAGATATAGCTAAGGTGGTTTCTACTTGCATGTCGGAGTTGTTCTCTTCCAAAGTAGCTATGAGTTTATCATACGAGAAATCATCATTAATGGATGTTCTTTCCGGTTCAAGGTTCTCAAGTCTAGAGAGGTGGTCTGCTACTACGTTTTCAGTTCCTTTTTTGTCCTTGATTTCTAAGTCGAATTCTTGTAGTAACAAGATCCATCTTAGGAGTCTAGGTTTAGCATCCTTTTTTGTTAAAAGGTACCTGATAGCAGCGTGATCAGTGTAAACTATTATTTTGGCTCCTACCAAGTAAGAACGAAATTTATCTAGCGCAAATACCACTGCTAGGAGTTCTTTCTCGGTTGTGGCATAATTCATCTGTGCTTCATCCAGGGTTCTGCTAGCGTAATATATAACGTGAAGCTTTTTATCCTTTCTTTGTCCTAAAACAGCACCTACAGCATAATCACTGGCATCGCACATTATTTCGAATGGTTCATTCCAGTCTGGTGTCTGCATAATGGGTGCGGAGATCAATGCTTGTTTAAGAGTTTGGAATGCTTTTAAACAGTTATCGTCGAATATGAATTCAGCATCTTTCATCAACAGTCCGGTTAAGGGTTTAGTTATCTTAGAGAAGTCTTTGATGAATCGTCGGTAAAAACCGGCGTGTCCTAAAAAACTTCGTACTTCTCTCACAGTTCTTGGGGGTTGAAGATTTTCGATTACCTCTATTTTGGCTTTGTCTACTTCAATTCCTCTGTTCGAGATGATGTGTCCTAAAACAATTCCTTCTTGTACCATAAAGTGGCACTTTTCCCAATTGAGTACTAAGTTTACTTTTACACATCGCTCCAGAACTCTTTCCAGGTTTTCAAGGCATTCTTCGAAATTTTGTCCGTATACAGAAAAGTCATCCATAAATACTTCCATGATGTTTTCGAGAAAGTCGGCGAATATTGCCATCATGCATCTTTGAAAAGTTGCAGGGGCATTACACAGACCAAACGGCATTCGTCTATACGCGAAGGTACCAAAAGGGCATGTGAATGTTGTCTTTTCTTGGTCATCAGGGTGAATTGGTATTTGAAAGAAGCCTGAATAACCGTCTAAATAACAGAAATGTGAATGTTTAGCTAATCGTTCTAACATTTGGTCAATGAATGGTAAAGGGAAATGATCTTTTCGGGTTGCTTTGTTTAGTTTCCTATAATCAATGCACATTCTCCATCCCGATTCGATTCGTTTAGTTATAGTTTCTCCTTTTTCGTTTTCAATAACGGTTATGCCTCCTTTCTTTGGCACAACGTGTACAGGACTAACCCATTTGCTATCAGATATAGGATATATAATACCTGCTTCCAATAACTTGGTTATTTCTTTCTTTACTACCTCACTTAGGATCGGATTTAGTCTTCTCTGGTGTTCCCTAGAGGTTTTACAGTCTTCTTCTAACATGATGCGGTGCATACAAATAGAAAGGCTTATTCCTTTAAGATCGGTGATGTGGTATCCTAGTGCGGTTGGATATTTTCTTAAGATATGTAGGAGTTTTTCTGTTTCGAGTCTTCCTAGATCTGCATTAACTATCACAGGTCGTTCAAGTTCTAAGTCTAGGAATTCATATCTCAGATTTTTGGGAAGTGTTTTCAAATCAGGGGTTGGTTTGTTAAGACACTGCGTAGGATCCGGTGTTATTGCTAGGCATTGTTTAGATTTGTCCTCTAAAAGATAGTCTGATGATTTGTCTTCTCCTGACTCTGCTTCTTTTATGCATTCATCGATGATATCCATGAAGTAACATGTATCTTCTATTGCAGGTGCTTTCAAGAATTGGGAAAGAATGAATTCAATTTTCTCTTCACCTACTTCGAAGGTGAGTCGTCCTCGTTTTACGTCTATGATTGCACCGGCAGTTGCTAAGAATGGTCTTCCTAGTATAATAGGTGCCGTATCATCTTCTCTAATGTCCATAATTGTGAAGTCAGTGGGAATGTAAAACTGACCTATGCGTACGGGAACGTTTTCAAGGATTCCTACAGGATATTTGATGGAACGATCTGCTAATTGCACAGACATTTTGGTCGGTCTTAATTCTCCCATTTCCAGTTTCTTACATATGGATAAAGGCATAACGCTAATTCCGGCTCCTAAATCGCATAAGGCTTTGTCGATGACAAATTTTCCTATGTGACAGGGTATAGAGAAACTACCCGGATCCTTGAGTTTAGGGGGCATGTTTTGGATTATAGCGCTACATTCGGCAGGGAGTGTAACGGTTTCGCTATCCTCAAGTTTCCTTTTATTAGAAAGAATTTCTTTTAAGAATTTAGCATATGAGGGCATCTGCGTAATAGCTTCGGTAAACGGAATTGTAACGTTTAATTGTTTAAGGAGATCAACAAATTTTCTAAATTGGCCTACATCTTTGGTTTTAACAAGCCTTTGAGGGTAAGGTATAGGTGGTTTGTAAGGTGGTGGAGGTACATAAGGTTCCTTCTTTTCTAGGGTTTCCTTATTACTCTCTTCCTTTTCCTTAGGTTCACTTTCCTCAGTAGATTTCTTAGGGTTTTGGTTTTCTATCCTTGGGTCAGACGGTCCTTCCACTTCCGTTCCACTTCTTAATATAATTGCATGAGCTTGGCTTCTCGGATTGGGTTGGGGCTGTCCAGGGAATGTACCAGTTGGTGCAGCAGTAGGTGCTTGTTGTTGAGCTACTTGAGATATTTGCGTTTCCAGCATTTTGTTATGGGTAGCCAGGGCATCTACTTTGCTTGCTAGTTGTTTAAGTTGTTCGCCAGTGTGTATGTTCTGGTTTAAGAAATCTTTATTGGTTTGTTGTTGGGAAGCTATAAAGTTTTCCATCATGATTTCCAAGTTGGATTTTCTAGGGGTATTATTGTTAGGATTCGGTTTCTGATATCCCGGAGGTATAGATGGGGCTTGATTTGGAGACTGTCCAGGTGCGTATAAAGCATTATTACTCTTATATGAGAAGTTTGGATGGTTCTTCCAATTTGGGTTATAGGTATTCGAATAGGGGCTTCCTTGAGCATAGTTTACTTGCTCTGCTTGGATTCCAGTCAAGAGTTGACATTCCGCAGGAGTGTGGCCTTGGATTCCACAGACCTCGCAATTCTGAGTTATAGCAACCACGGCGGCTGGAGGTGATACGTTTAAACTTTCAATTTTCTGGGCCAAAGCATCCACTTTTGCATTGACGTGATCAAGGTTACTTATCTCGTACATGCCAGTTTTCGGTTGAGGTTTTTCCACCGTTGTTCGTTCGGTTCCCCACTGATAGTGTTTTTGGGCCATGCTCTCGATAAGCTGGTAAGCATCAGCGTAAGGTTTGTTCATTAGTGCACCACCTGCAGCGGCGTCTATTGTTAACCTTGTATTGTATAAGAGACCATTATAAAATGTGTGAATTACTAACCAGTCTTCCAAACCATGGTGTGGGCAAAGTCTCATCATGTCTTTGTATCTTTCCCATGCTTCGAAAAGAGACTCGTTGTCTTTCTGTTTAAATCCGTTTATCTGGGCTCTTAACATAGCTGTTTTGCTTGGCGGAAAATATCGGGCAAGAAAAACTTTCTTCAACTCGTTCCATGTGGTGACTGAGTTGGAAGGAAGAGATTGAAGCCATCTTCTAGCGCTATCTCTTAATGAGAAAGGAAAAAGACGAAGTCGAATTGCCTCTGAAGTGACACCATTAGCTTTAACAGTATCAGCGTATTGGACAAATACGGATAAATGAAGGTTTGGATCTTCGGTAAGATTTCCAGAGAATTGGTTCTGTTGCACAGCCTGCAACAACGAAGGTTTAAGTTCAAAGTTGTTTGCTTCGATTGCGGGCGGAGCAATACTTGAATGCGGTTCATCTTGCGATGGAGCGGCGTAATCTCTAAGAGCACGAGCTGGTTCTGCCATCTCGGTTAAAGAAGGAAAATCTTTGAGATCAGGAAGGTCTATAGGAGGGAGATTGTTTTCAGCACGATATTCCCGAATTCGTCGTAAGACTCGGAGATATAGTTCGATATCGTTGATTCGTAAATAGAGCGGTTCGCCTTGAGAGCGAGTGCGTGGCATACAAATCAACGAAAGAAAGAAAATAGAAGGAAAAGAAACCTTAGTCTCTACAGCGTAACGGAAGAGTTACGATATCGATTGAATAAAAGTCCCCGGCAACGGCGCCAAAAACTTGATCGCTCAACTGTGTGAGTCGAGAATGGGATACAAACTGCAAGTGCACAGTTCTACCGCGTAGTTTTAAAAGATATCGATCCCACAGGGACTTATGAATCGATATACCGTTATCTAAGGTTACTACGTAAATCTAAGGTGAAAATGTTTGATTGTTAGGGAAAAAACTAAGAGCTAAACTAATATCTAGATTAAATATTAATAAAACGGATATCGGTATGTAGTTCGTCAAAACTAGGGAATCGAGTCTTTGTCGGCTTCTTGGTTTTAAAATGAATCGTTTCGGTTAACTTTATTGGTTAAAGGTTCTATCTCAAACTCTCGCTCTGTTGAATAAACCATGATTTTATATTAATGTTGCTGTCACTTATAATTAAGTCAAAAACCATATTTTGAAAGCAATAAAGTTGCAGAAACTCTTTTTAAGAAAATACTGACCGTTTTAAACACCCTTATCTCAAACTCTCGCTCTGTTGACTTAGGTTATATAATTAAATCCAAATGCTTAACTCTCGTCCTCACATTCAATCTTTAAAAATACTTTTTGGAAAAGGTCAGAATTTAATTAACTCTAAAACTTGCTCTCGCCCTGATCTAGAATTAATGCCTAATTTACACTGTCCAGTTAAAATCTCAAACTCTCGCTCTATTGATTTTAACTTCTTTATGTCTTTTACTTTTGTAAAAAATCTTGTTATTAAACCTGTAAGTTGAGACCGTAAAAAGATTGATTTTGATTTTAAGTTTAGATAGACCGACTCAGTCTTGATCCCTTATTCTGCTTACTTTACATACCGATACCTAGGCGAATTAGCCAGACATGCTAAATAAATAAGAATTTATATCATGCATAAACAGACTCATTCCAGGCAGATAATATAGATAAATAATAAAACAAAATATTAAATAATGATTAAAGAACCTGAATGCGTAATACAATAGTCTTGAACACTCCACCAGAAGCCGGTAGGATTTGTTCTTGGATTCTTCAATTAAACAGTAAATTAAATCAAGGAAATAAAACTGGAATATAACGTAAGGTTAAATCCGGTATAAAGTTGCACAATAGTTTCCGGTGTAGAAACTATTATGCGAAAAATATCTAAAAGCTAAAATGGGAAAGGTAAATTTGCAAGGGAAAAAGAATGTAAAGCTTGCAAAAGAAATAAATAAAATAAACAATGCTGCGTGCTGGAAAGGAAAAATAAGCAAAAGGTGTGAAAAGAAAATTTGGCAGAGCTTCGGCAATATGAGCGTGAAAAAAAACCGGGGAGCTTTTAGGTTTGTGAGATGGCTATTTATAATAGTGTTGGTAACTGCATTCCGTTTCTCCCATTCTTCAACGTGGCTACATGCACGGCGTGGATATAGGAGACCAACTTCTCAACGTTCTTCTTCAAGTCTTTCTGAGGGCGTTACTTGCGCCAAAAAGGTAGTGGAATTGTGTGACGCTCGTCACACTATGTGTGACGTCCGTCACAAGGCTGTTTTGCGTGACGCTCGTCACGCACCCTGTGACGTCCGTCACAGGCACAGCGTTGGTGACTTGTGCGCTTTGGGCTGGGCTTTGGCATTTGGTCCCTTTTCTCTCCTTTTTGTTCCTTTCTACACCTCCTTTTCTTCCCTTTTTCACTTTTGCTTCAAAATGGATACCTGACATAAATAGTAAGGAAATACTGCATAATATCTGATAAAATGAGATAAACTAAAGTAAATGATAATATAATCTAATTGAATTAAGTCCTAAAATGTGATATAATTTCGTGTTATCAGATCGCAAGTCAGGACTTCAGTGGTCACAGAGGATTATGTCTCTTACCCAGTCAGATATTGCATGGTATAGTAGAGTTTTAGACGATGTGAAGATCATTGATAGTTGCGGGGAGTTCCCCAATGTGCCCCTCATGGGCACAAAGGGAATCATTTCTTATAATCCAGTACTTGCTAGGAGACAACTCGGTTACCCTATGAAGGACAAGCCTCCTAACATTCTTTTAGAAGGTATTTTCTTGAGGGATAACGAGGAGGACCCTACCATGAAAGAGAGAGTAGTAAGAGCTTGGCATCGTGTTTGTCGCAAAGGGAGACTTGAATTGGGTAAGAAAGATTGTACCTCCTATGAGTCGTACCTCCAGTGGATCAGAGCCAGAGCTATACAGTTGAAAATGCCATACCCACATCATGATCCTATCAAACCCGCTCCGTTGAAGACCCCTTACCTTCCGCTAGATGACAAAGAAGAACTCCAAGCCACCTTGGAGAGGGTCGAGAAAGAGAGAGACGCTTGGAAGGATAAGGCCCAGGTGCTCGAAATGGAAAATGAAGAACTTCAGAGACAGTTAAAGGAGCAGAGTGGAGAAGATCGTGCAGGTAAACGTCCAAAAGTGCAAGAGGATTTATTTTCCTCAGGCACAACAGATTACTCCCAGATTCCACAGTCCTCAGGTGCATGGAAAGGTCTTGTAGACAGTTTGGTGAAGGAGAAAGCTTTTATGCAGAAGGCCTATGAAGAAAGAATTGAGAGACTTGAAGGACAACTCCTACTTGTTTATGCTCGTCCTGATGACACATGTCCTTAAATGGTTTTCTTGGTTGTATTTTGGGTTGATAACTTTGTATATTTTGATAAAAATGCTTTTTTGTTATCAAAAATGTTTGCAATTCTATCTTTTCCTTCACTTAGAGTTCCTTGGAAAATCATTCATTTTGCATATCCATGCATCACGTGCATACAGGTTGTCTGTCTTGGTCCAGTCTTCTAACAGTTGCTTCCCGCCAACAGATCCATTTCAAGCTGACGCATAATTATAACACAAGAGCCAACTACAAAAGAAGAATGGAGATAACAGATAACGAGAACCGAGAATTGAAAGCTCAGGTTGACCGCCTTTCTGCTATGGTCGAGACATTGATAGCAAACCAAGCAGCCCAAGCTGCTCAACTTCAAACAGCACAAGCTCAGGTTGCCGAAGCACAAGATGCACAGATCCAGGCGCAAGCACAGGCAGCAGAGATGCGCAACCAAATGTTAACCGCCCGTCTACAAGCAGAGGAAGCCCAGGCTAGGGCTCAAGTTCATAATTCAGGACAGACTTCGGCACAGAATCAACCTCAAATTCAGAATCAGACAACAGCAGCACCCGTCACTACAGTCATCGCTTCAGAAATCAATGTTGTCCCAGTCACTTCTGTTACCATCACAGCATCCCGTCCTTGGGAAATACCCAGGGATCTTAATCAAGATAGATATCAGCAAGAGTTCGTTCCACCAAATGCTCCTGTCTTCACTAATGTGCCTCCCGTTGTTCACTATACTCCTCACCTAGGAGAACCTGTCTATCACGGCCCTACCCCAAGTGAGGATCCTGGTCTCAATGATAGAATGGATGAATTCCAGGATCAGTTTGCGGAATTACAAAAAGAGATAAAAGCTCTTCGAGGGAAAGACAGAATGGCGACTGGAGTAGTTATGAAGAACTGGACCGCAGTTGACATCCCACATTGTGTCCACATATCAAAGTAATTAAGCTTTTCAGTTTTCAAAAATCTTCCGCTTTAGCCCAAAGCGCGAAGCATTAATTTTGTAAAATGGGCACTTTTGTCAAAAACGTACTATCCATGAAAAAGATCTTTTGTGTTCCTATACACTTGTGTCCTTTTATCTTTTCAGCTTTTTCGGAAAATGGTAACACAAAAAACCTTAAAAAGAACACATTTTTGCATGTCATGGTCAGTCCTCTAAAAACAATTGTTTGTACAGGTTACTTAAACCCGTTGAACACAATGACATCATGCCCTCTCCCAACTTTGAACATTCTGTATTCGAAGCTGAAGAGGAAGAGTGGGATGAGATTCCAGAAGCGGTCGCCCGCCAGCTTGAAAATGAAGAAGACACTATTCAGCCATACAAGGAGCCTTTGGAAACAGTCAACTTGGGTTCGGAAGAAAATGTGAAAGAAGTCAAAATTGGAGCATTGTTATCCCCACAGGTCAAGGAGCAATTGATCAGCCTGTTGAAAGAGTATGTAGATGTGTTTGCTTGGTCTTATCAAGATATGCCTGATCTCGACACTGACATCGTAGAGCACAAGCTACCTTTGAAGCCAGAATGTCCACCGGTCAAACAGAAATTAAGAAGAACACATCCAGATATGGCCGTCAAAATTAAAGAAGAAGTTCTGAAGCAAATAGATGCTGGTTTTCTTGCCACTTCAATGTATCCAGAGTGGATAGAAAATATTGTGCCAGTTCCTAAGAAGGACGAGAAGGTACGAATGTGTGTCGACTATCGTGACTTAAATAGAGCAAGCCCAAAGGATGATTTCCCCCTGCCTCACATTGACATGTTGGTAGACAATACAGCAAAGTTTGACATATTCTCCTTCATGGACGGATTCTCCGGGTATAACCAGATCAAAATGGCTCCCGAAGACATGGAAAAAACTACATTCATAACACCATGGGGAACATTCTGTTATCAAGTGATGCCGTTTGGGTTGAAGAACGCAGGTGCTACTTACCAGCGAGCCATGACAACGCTCTTTCACGACATGATGCACAAAGAGATTGAGGTTTATGTGGATGACATGATCGCGAAGTCTCGTTCAGGAGAAGGTCACTTAGTAGATTTATTGAAGCTGTTTCAACGATTGAGGAAGTTCCGTCTTCGCCTCAATCCGAACAAATGCACATTTGGCGTCAGGTCAGGTAAACTCTTGGGCTTCATTGTCGGCCAAAAAGGCATTGAAGTTGATCCAGATAAGTAAAAGCTATCCAAGAGATGCCCGCACCAAAAACAGAAAGGCAAGTGAGAGGTTTTCTAGGACGATTGAATTACATATCCCGGTTTATTTCTTACATGACTTCCACTTGTGAACCTATCTTCAAATTGCTGAGAAAGAGTCAGAATTGTGTTTGGACAGAGGATTGTCAGAAAGCATTTGACAATATCAAAGAGTACCTCATGGAGCCTCCTATCTTGTTACCACCTGTTGCTGGAAGACCGTTGGTTATGTATTTGACAGTGCTTGAGAATTCTATGGGCTGTATTCTGGGTCAACAAGACGAAACTGGAAAGAAAGAGCATGCCATTTACTACTTAAGCAAGAAATTTACTGACTATGAATCACGATACTCCTTACTCGAGAAGACATGTTGTGCATTGGCTTGGGCTGCTAAGAGATTGAGGCAGTATATGTTAAGTCACACCACTTGGTTGATATCCAAAATGGATCCAATCAAGTACATTTTTGAGAAGCCTGCACTCACTGGTAAGATTGCAAGATGGCAGATGCTGTTATCAGAATACGACATTGAGTATCATACCCAGAAAGCTATCAAGAGCAGTGTGTTAGCCGAGTACCTTGCTCACCAACCCGTTGAAGATCACAATGATAATGAGGATGAGTTTCCTGATGAAGATGTCATGTTCCTAAAATCCAGAGATTGTGAAGAGCCACTTCCTGAAGAAGGACCTGAACCAGATTCTCAATGGGGTTTAGTATTTGATGGAGCTTCCAACGCTTATGGACATGGAGTAGGTGCAGTCATTATCGCTCCAGAAGGTTCTCATATTCCTTTCACGGCAAGAATTTGTTTTGAATGTACAAACAACATTGCTGAATATGAAGCCTGTATCATGGGTCTTGAAGAAGCCATTGACCTCCGCATCAAAAATCTTACTGTTTATGGTGACTCAGCGTTAGTTATCAATCAGATCAAAGGAGAATGGGAAACACGCCACCCTGGCTTGATCCCATACAAAGACTATGCAAGAAGATTGTTGACTTTCTTCACCAAGGTTGAGTTGCATCACATTCCTCGGGATGAGAATCAGATGGCGGATGCTCTAGCTACGTTGTCTTCAATGTATCAAGTGGGTTTTCCAAACGAAGTACCCAGAATTATGATCAAGCGACTTGATAGACCAGCACATGTGTTTACAGCTGAGGCCAGTTTTGATGATAAACCATGGTACCACGATATCAAGCATTTCCTTCAGACTCAGGAGTATCCTCTTGGAGCAACAGAAAAAAATAAAAAGACTTTGAGAAGATTGTCAGGCAGTTTCTTCCTTAATCAGAATGTGCTCTATAAGAGGAATTATGACATGGTCTTACTCAGATGTGTTGACAAAAAGGAAGCATAAATGTTGATGAAAGAAGTTCACGAAGGGTCCTTTGGTACTCATGCAAATGGCCACTCTATGTCAAGAAAGATGTTGAGAGCTGGTTACTACTGGTTGACCATGGAATCAGATTGCTACAAATTTGTAAAGTGTCACAAATGTCAGATCTACGCTGATAAGGTTCATGTACCACCAACCTTTTTGAATGTGATTTCTGCTCCTTGGCCATTCTCAATGTGGGGCATTGACATGATCGGTATGATTGAACCCAAAGCTTCCAACGGACACCGTTTCATTCTCGTGGCAATTGATTACTTCACCAAATGGGTGGAAGCAGCTTCGTATGCAAAGGTGACAAAGCAAGTGGTGGTCAGATTCATCAAAAATAATCTCATTTGCCGATATGGCATTCCAAACAAGATCATCATTGACAATGGCTCCAATCTGAACAACAAAATGATGGATGAATTATGTGAAAGTTTCAAGATCGAGCATCCCAACTCTTCTCCTTACCGTCCCAAGATGAATGGGGCAGTTGAAGATGCAAATAAGAATATCAAGAAGATCATTCAAAAGATGGTTGTTACCTACAAAGATTGGCATGAAATGCTGCCTTTTGCACTACACGGATATAGAACATCAGTCTGTACTTCAACTGGGGCAACCCCATTTTCACTTGTATACGGTATGGAAGCTGTGTTACCGATAGAGGTTGAAATTCCATCAATGAGGATACTAATGGAAACTCAGTTGTCAGAGGCTGAATGGTGTCAAAGCAGATACGATCAGTTGAATTTGATTGAAGAAAAAAGAATGACTGCCTTGTGCCATGGACAGTTATATCAAAAGAGAATGAAGCAGGCATTTGATAGGAAGGTTAAGCCGAGAGAATTCAAAGAGGGTGACCTTGTACTCAAGAAGATGATACTATTTCACAATGATTCTAGGGGCAAGTGGACTCCTAACTATGAAGGACCCTATGTTGTCAAGAAAGCCTTCTCAGGCGGTGCTTTAATTCTTACAAACATGGATGGTGAAGAGCTTCCACATCCCGTGAATACAGATGCAGTCAAGAAATACTTCGCCTAAAAAATGAAAAGAACAGCTCGCTAAGTTGAAAACCCGAAAGGGCGGCTTAGGCAAAAATGAGCGTCTCGGTGGACTGAAAACCTGAAAGGGCGGTCCAAGCAGAAATTAGAGACATAAAAAAACAAAGAGAATATTATCCCGGTAGATTGAAAACCCGAAAGGGCAATCTAGGCAAAAGTTAGGGATTTCAGGCAAGTAACTGCATAACAGAGATAAGATCATTGAAGTATCAGAATATTTTCAACAGTTCTCTAACTTTCTCAAGGCTGCAATACAGGTCAAAAGTGGAAGAGAGAATGATGTCATTGTAGTTCAACGTACCCTTTTTCCACGAAATTACCATTTTCCAATTTGTAAAGATCTATGGAATCACGCTATTGGCTGATTACCATCCTATCAAATCAATTTGAGCCTTTCTATATTTCTTGGCACTCTTAATTTTCATTTCAATTTACGAAAGTTATTTTACTTTGACAGATATGTTTTGAAAACAGTTTTTGAAAAATATAAAGATTATTTATTTTGATTTGTGGACATCAATAAAAGGATTGAGACATGTGGTCCCAGTAATTCTGAAATCATGTGATTCCAACTAGACATGTTCATATTACTATCCTTATATGTATATGATGAAAAAATCTCCACAGGTGTCTTGGCAGTAATATTTCTCCAGCAGAGGTTGTGATTCTGGATATCCCCAGATATGCTTCCTAGTTTTCCTCAAGAGATCATGCAAGAAATATTTCAAGAAGTTTATTCCCTTCACTTGGGGCATGAAGACTCCCCAGTTAATTGATCATGAAGACTCCCAAGTTTAATTGATCATGAAGACTCCCCGGTTAATTGATCATGAAGACTTTGATCCAGGTTTTAAGTTACAGATTTGGCCTATGGGATTACTACAGGTATTTCCCCAGTAATTTATTAAGGCGGGATCAGCAATGTCCCCAGCAGAGGATGAGAAGGAAGCTTTGATTTCCCCGAGCAGGAGTAATACAGAGGTCTCCATCCCTCAGCGAGTGAAGAAAGTTGATATTAAGAAACTACAGGGAATCTCCTGTTGTGCTCTGTCCATTCAATAGAAGGATATGTCTCCTCCTCAGTATTGTTTTGTAGTAAAAGAAGAGTGTGTTATGCATTTTAAGCAAATTCAAGAATTACAGGATTTCTCCTGAATTCTCATTTATATTCAAAGGTCAGACATCACTGTTCCCCGGCAGAGTCTCCTAGAGGAAAGATCTCGTAACCAGATATCAGACACCATAATCCCCTGCAGAGTCTTCAGATACAGAAAGTCTCCATGATAATTAAAGCAAAAAAATCAAGGATAGATTTCCCCTATATTCTTATTCCCTGGAAAGATACCACCTATCCCCAACGGACTTTATCCCCAGCGGAGTCTTCCAGAAGAATAATCCCTTCTGCATTATCAGCAAATTCAAGAATTGCAGGACTTCTCTTACAATATCATCTTATTTCCAGAGGATAACACCTTGTATCCCCAGCGGAGTCCTCAGAAAGGTCCATTCCTCATATACCTCACAAATTCAAGAACCACAGGGAATCTCCTGCATTTTTGAAGTAGAAGGCATCTCCATTCTTCTACGGAATCCTCAGCAGAGACAGACTTTTAAAGAAACCTGGATATGGTGCTCTTGTACCAATTCCCCAACAAGTCTTTGTACTACTCCCCAGCGAGTCTCAGTGCAAATCTCCAGCAAGTCCTTATGCAGCTGTTAACATTTTTAGTTATTCCTAGTTTTGTCTGTCCATCATGCATTCATTACTAAATATTCATGCATATCTATGACATATCATGCTTGCATTCATATGCACCTTGTTTCCTTGTTTATATTGTGGGTTGAGTCAATCTCTCCATATAGAGTATCCTCATAAGCAGCAAAATACCTTTTATTGGTCATGTTCCCCACAGAGATCTATGCCTCGTGGAAGATGGTTGTTTCAGTTGTAAATCCTGATGAGTTCATTCCTCTTCAGTTGAAGTCTTGTTCGACCGTTTCATTCTAGTTCTATCCTAGTTTGAACCTCGTGTCTCTAGATAAAGCTCAGAAATTGCCAGTAAAAGAAGGCAACAATATAGTCTTTGTGACTCTCATTCAGTAAAACAGACATGACAGATATTGTGTCCAAGTCCTTTATACCTTCATCTTTGAGTTGGTACCCATTACAAACTTGAGTTACCTACATCCATGAGTGGTAACCTTTGTTATCCCTCGGAAAAATTAATTACTACCTCCATCTATGAGTTGATAACATCCTCACAGAAAGTTCCATGGTTCTACCTGCAACTTTGAGCTGGTAGCGTGCTTTCGTCTTTGAGTTTAGCACAGATTCCTTTTGATTCCACCTTCGTCTTTGAGTTGGTGAAGTACCTGCAACTTTGAGCTGGTAATATGCATTCATCTTTGAGTTAGCAAGATTTCTTTTGATTCCACCTTCGTCTTTGAGTTGGTGAAGTACCGTCATCTATGAGCTGGTAGTGTGCATTCATCTTTGAGCTTGCACAGGTTTCTTTTGATTCCATCTTCGTCTTTGAGTTGATGGAATGCCTTCATCTATGAGTTAGGTACACTTTATCCTGTTACCTTCATCTTTGAGTTGGTAACGTGCTTTCGTCTTTGAGTCAGCATAATTTTCTTATGTTTCCATCTCCGTCTTTGAGTTGATGGAGTACCTTCATCTATGATTTAGGTACATATTGAGCCCTCATCTATGAGCTGGTAGTATGCATTCATCTTTGAGTTCGCACATTTTCCTGTGATTCCATCTTCGTCTTTGAGTTGATGGAGTACCTTCATCTATGAGTAGGGTATGTTTGATCCTTGTTGAACTGATATTGTGCTTTCATCTTTGAGTCTGCACAGATAACTTCTGATTCCATCTTCGTCTTTGAGTTGATGGAGTACCTTCATCTATGAGTTAGGTACATTTTGTCCTTCCACCATCATCTTTGAGTCGGTAATGATAAATATCTCCAGGAGAATATGTTCTAAATTCTTTTAAACACCTTTGTCAATGAATCGGTGGTTGCCTTCAACTTTGAGTCGGCATTTCTCTGTCTACCTCATCAATGAGTTGGTAGTGTGCATTCAACTGTAAGTCTGCACAATGATCCTTAGATCTGATTCCTCATCTACACCATCATCAATGAGTTGGAATTTGATTTCCCTAGCAGTGTTATTATCAATCTTTTGAAGCTTGCCTTCAACTTTGAGTTGGCATGTCCTGTTTAGCTCACCAATGAGTGGGTAGTGAGCTGTCAACCATGAGTTAACGCAGTTCGATTCTTATTATGCCCTTGTTATACCTTCATCCTTGAGTTGGTATTCATCTTTTCTGTTATCTCCATCTTTGAGTTGGTAATGTATTGTCACATCAGTACTCTTGTTATATTGATCTTTTCCCACTTTCATCTATGAGATAGTGATGTATCGTCAACATTGAGTCGATATCTCTTTTCCTCCTATGAATAGGTAGTGAATCTTCCCCAGCTGAGTATTCTCAGTGTTTACCTTCATGCATTGAGTCGGTGTATGTCCTTCCCCAGTAGAGTTTGCACTCCTGTGTCTCTGTGTCTGTCTGTCTTTTGCATCATGCATACATGCATTTGCGGTCAAATTTTGTGGCGTTTGTCATATTTAATTACCTTACGCCATTCGATAGCCTCCGGCTATCTGGCCTAAGTTAATTAAATAGGGGCATCTGTCGCACCCCAAAATTTGACTTTGGCTTTGTTGACCACATCTTGATTAATCTCATTGTCTCGTATTCATCTCAATTTCTTAAACTTCGCGTGACAACTGGTTTGATTAGGTTTTGTGTGTTTTCGTTGCTTACCGTGTTGTATTTCGTTGTTTTAGCAAAACCTGGCCGATATCGTTGCCTCATATTTATCTCGCTTATCTCTGTTGTGCGTGGCATCGCTTCGATTAGGTTTTGTGCGTTTTTATCTATTTAATTGTTTGTTTGTCGGTATTTTGACTGTATTTCGAATATATTAGAGTTTTCGTATTGTCTGATTATTTGTGATTGTGTTTGTCAGCGTTTTCGTGATGTCGTGTTGATTTTATTATTGCCTAGGGTTGTTTATTTAATTACGTGTTGTGCCGTGTGATTTAATCGAGTCTGTTTGAGTCGTGTTGTTGATTTTACTGGTTTACCGGTTTACTGGTTTATTGGTTTTATCAATTTGTCTGTTTTGCTGTGCAAATTGTCATCGTTTTTATCGCGTTCGTGTCGCTCGATTTTATCGTATTTTAATCGTGTGTCGTTTAATATTATTTGTGCTTAATATTAATTGTGTTTAGTTGTTAATTAGTTTATTTAATTAGGATTAATATTATATTAGTTTATTATTATTATTATTATTATTATATAATATATAAATTATATTATTAATTTATGTTAGATATTTTTTAGGTTTCTTATTGTTTAAGTAATCTAAATATATATTATTAATTTATGTTAGATATTTTTTAGGTTTCTTATTGTTTAAGTAATCTAAATATATATTATTAATTTATGTTAGATATTTTTTAGGTTTCTTATTGTTTAAGTAATCTAAATATATATTATTAATTTATGTTAGATATTTTTTAAGTTTCTTATTGTTTAAGTAATCTAAATATATATATATAGATGTGGTTAGTAAGAAAAAAGAAGGAGGTGGATCAGAAAGGAAAAAACGTGTGGTGAGAGAAACAGAGAATTGAAAAGAAATATTTTTCCAAAAGCATTACCGTATTTCACTTGTTCTTCATTTTCGGTAACCCAAAATCGTCCCGATTATTCGCCGAAACACAAAACCGATTTCATATCTTTGAAGTTCGTTGAGTCCAGGTCACAAATATCCAAGGTTCATTTCATTCCGGCGTCGTTTCACCGATCAAAAGCGACGTTGAAGTCAGGTACTCACGAAGGCAGCCAGCACTGCGTCGGTGACGGTTTCCAGCTTTCGGTCGATCATTTGGACGATCAAAAGTTCATCCTCTTCACACAAGGTAATATTCTTCACTTATCTCTGAAATCGGCAAAGTTCCGGCTTGCCGACATGTGTTTTAATATATTATTTATCTAAATAAATATATATATATATATATATAATATATATATATATATATATATATATATATATATATATATATATATATATATATAATATATATATATATATTATCTTTGTCTATTATATATATTTGTCTATATATATATATATATATATATATATATATATATATATATATATATATATATATATATATATATATATATATTATTTGTCTAAATGTACATATATATTATTTTTGTCTACTATATATTTATTGTCTAAAATATATATATATATATATATATATATATATATATATATATATATATATATATATATATATATATATATATATATATATATATATATATATATATTACTTTTGTTTACTAAATATTGTTTATCTTTTATTATTATTTTGCATATATGTTTTATTTAAATGTTAGTTAAATTAATTATTTGTTTAAATGTTTATTTTAATTAAATGTTTATTTATATCAAATGTTTATTTTGTCTAAAGTAAATGTTTATATTGTTTTTTTATATTTGTTTATGTTGTTACTAATCGTTTCGTTTCAGTTTCAGCTCGATTAACTCCACTAACTATTCGTAATACTAACTATTCATAGCTAACTGCGTTGTAATAATTTACTTTCTCGCATTTTTTATGTTCTGTATTGTGTGTTTAATCGTATTGTTCACGTTTTATGTTAAAAAATCGAAAAATCCAAAAAAGAGAAACCCGATGCGATTCCAACGGTCGCCGTTTAAGAAACCCTTTTCACACACTCACAAGCTTACTCTTGGGCTTCCTTATAATGAGCCCATTTATGTATTGTTTCAGGGTTTAGGCTCATTCAAATCTTTTGCCAGCTTTGGCTTTTCAGTTTAAAAACATTTTCAAAAGGACGTGTCAGTCTCGAAGCCTCCCGCCTAGGTCGAGCAAGAGATGGCAAGACACGCCAATCTAAAATCAACAAAATAGACTTTCCCCTTTTCTTTTGGGAGAACTACGTGGATTCTGATTTCTCCATTGCGCCTTGGAGATACGTAGGCATGAAGTCTACGACTTTATCGAGTCCAAAAACAATAAAATCAAGTTCTTTTCTCATCTGCCCAATCAAACGATCAAAGCGAAAAAAGCAAAGCATTCACATAAACATAAGAAAAAGGTTCCTGTGGAGTACCACAGATGTAGAGGGTGCTAATACCTTCCTTTTGCATAACCAACCCCCGAACTCGTAACTCTAAAGGGATTTATCATTATTTTTCCCTTCCTCTTTTTGGATAAAATAAAAGACGGTGGCGACTCTTGCATTTAAAATATTTTTCAAACGGGTTAAGTTCAATCAATACTTAATCTCGTGAAAAATCCCGCCGCGACAGTAATTTACATGGAAAAGGGTTACATTGAATACAAATGATCCTTAATCCTTCTACCAATTTTTGATGTCCGCTATGCTCTTGACCGCTGTTGGGGATGATGACTCGACATCAACCCTTGTGCTCAACAAAGTCCTTCCAAAACTGGACGATCAGCAGACTGTAGTTACTTGCCATAATCCCTAATTTTTTGCATAAGTTGCCCCAAGGTGGGGTACTCAACTCATCGGGAAATTCTTTCTGTTTTTATGTCTCTAATTTTTGCCTGGATCGCCCTTTCGGGTTTTCAATCCACCGAGAGGCTCATTTTTGCCTAAGCCGCCCTTTCGGGTTTTCAACTTAGCGAGTTGTTCTTTTATTTTTAGGCGAAGTATTTCTTGACTGCATTTGCGCTCACATGATGAGTGAACTCTTCACCATCCATAGTTGTAAGAATCAAGGTGTCGCTTGAAAAGGCTTTCTTAACAACATATGGGCCTTCATAATTAGGAGCCCATTTGCCCCTAGAATCAGGTTTGAATGATAGAATCTTCTTGAGCACAAGGTCACCTTCTCTAAACACATGAGGTCTGACCTTCTTATCAAAATCTTTAACTGACTATGACACATGGCAGTTAATCTCTTCTCTTCAATCAAATTCAACTGATCAAACCTGGTCTGACACTATTCAGCCTCAGTCAACTTGGCTTCCATGAGCACACGTAATGAAGGAATCTCAACCTCTACGAGGAGCACTACTTCCATGCCATATACAAGAGAAAAAGGGGTTACCCCTATTAAAGTGCGGATGGATGTTTGATACCCGTGCAAAGCAAATGGGAGCATCTCGTGCCAATCCTTATATGTCACAACCATCTTCTGGATAATCTTCTTGATGTTCTTATTTGTAGCTTCAACATCCCCATTCATCTTAGGCTTGTAAGGAGAAGAATTATGATGTGCAATCTTGAAGTCTTTGCAAAGAGCTTCCACCATGTTGTTATTTAAGTTCGATCCATTATCAGTAATGATCTTACTTGGCACACCATAACGACATATAATCTGATTCTTAATAAACCGTACAACAACTTGCTTGGTTACATTTGCATACGATGCCGCTTCAACCCATTTTGTGAAGTAATCAATTGCCACTAAAATGAAACAATGTCCATTCGAAGCTTTGGGCTCAATCATCCCAATCATATCAATTCCCCACATGGAGAAGGGCCATGGGGAAGAAATAACATCCAATAGCGTCGGAGGAACATGAATCTTATCCGCGTATATTTGACACTTGTGGCACTTCTTTACAAACTTGCAACAGTCAGATTCCATTGTTAGCCAATAGTAACCCGCTCGCAACATCTTCTTCGCCATTGCATGTCCATTGGAATGAGTACCAAAGGAACCTTCATGCACTTCAGTCATCAACAAGTCTGCTTCGTATCTATCCACGCATCTAAGCAAAACCATTTCGAAGTTTCTCTTGTACAGTATATCACCATTCAAGTAGAAATTGTCGGCTAATCTTCTCAAAGTCTTCTTATCTTTCAAAGATGCCCCAGACAGGTAAATCTAACTTTAGAGGAAACATTTGATGTCGTAATACCACGGCTTCTCAATTTTTACTTCTTCAACAGCAAACACATGAGCTGGCCTATCGAGACACATCACAGACAAATTAGGAACCTCATTCCAATACTTCACTACAATCATGGACGCCAACGTTGCAAGAGCGTCTGCCATACGATTCTCATCTCGAGGGATATGATGAAACTCAACCTTTGTAAAGAAAGTCGAAATCCTCCTCGCATAATCTCTATATGGTATTAAACCGGGTTGATTCGTCTCCCATTCACCTTTGATTTGATTCACAACCAAAGCTGAATCTCCGAAGACATCTAGATGTTTGATTCTGAGATCAATGGCCTCTTCGAGCCCCATTATGCAAGCTTCATATTCTTCCATATTGTTTGTACACTTGAAAGTCAATCTAGCTATAAATGGAAAATGTGTGCCTTGAGGAGTAATAATCACTGCCCCAATACCATTACCATATTGATTAACAACTCCATCAAATACCATGCCCCAACGGGAACCAGGTTCTGTCCCTTCTTCAAGCAATGGTTCATCAAAATCTTTCATTTTCAAGTACAAGATCTCTTCATCAGGAAAATCATATTGCACTGACTAGTAATCTTCAATCGGTTGGTGAACCAAATGGTCAGCCAAGATACTACCTTTGATTGCTTTCTGAAATCGGTATTCAATATCATACTCTGATAACAACATCTACCAACGGGCGATCCTCCCAGTTCAAGCAGGCTTCTCAAATATATATTTGATCGGATCCATTTTGGATATCAACCAAGTGGTATGATTCAACATATACTGACGCAGATGCTTAGCAGCCAAAGCCAATGTGCAACAAGTCTTCTTAAGCATAAAATACCGAGTCTCACTGTTGGTGAACTTCTTACTGAGGTAGTAGATAGCATATTCTTTCTTTCCAGTCTCATCTTGCTGACCAAGAACACAACCCACACTATCTTCAAGCACAGTCAAATACATGATCAACGGTCTTCCTTCAACAGGTGGAGACAAAATCGAAAGTTCAAGCAGATATTCCTTGATACTGTCAAAAGCTTTATGGAAATCTTCGGTCCAATCACAAGACTGATCTTTCCGAAGAAGCTTGAATATCGGCACACATGTAGCAGTCATGTGTGAAATGAATATGGAAATATAATTCAAGCGGCTGAGGAAACCTCTGACTTGCTTCTCAGTTTTGGGCGCAGGCATCTCTTGTATTGCTTTGACCTTGGCAGGATCAACTTCAATACCCTTCTCACTAACAATAAAGCCCAACAACTTACCAAAACGAACACCAAAAGTACACTTATTGGGATTCAAGCGGAGTTTATACTTCATCAAACACTGGAATAACTTCAACAAATGCTCAACATGTTCCTCTTCATCAATTGATTTAGCAATCATGTCATCGACATATACTTTAATCTCTTTATGCATCATATCATGAAAAAGAGTAGTCATTGCTCTCTGGTAAGTTGCACCAGCATTCTTTAAACCTAAAGGCATCACTCTATAACAGAATGTTCCCCAAGGCGTAATGAATGTGGTCTTCTCCATATCTTCGGGTGCCATCTTGATCTAATTATATCCGGAAACTCCATCCATAAATGAAAAGACTTTGAATTTAACAGTATTGTCTACCAACATATCAATGTGTGGCAGAGGGAAATCATCTTTCGGATTGGATTTATTCAAATCTTTATAGTCGACACACATGCGGACTTTTCCATCTTTCTTCGGCACAGGCACAATATTGGCCACCCAGTACGGATATTCAGCGGTTATAAGGAAATCGGCGTTAATCTGCTTCTGCACTTCTTCTTTAATCTTCACAGCCATATCATGGCGCGTTCTTCTCAATTTTTGTTTGACTGGCGGGCATTCTGGCTTAAACGGAAATCTATGCTCCACAATCTCATAATCCAAACCAGGCATGTCTTGATAGGACCAAGCAAACACATTTGAATACTCTCGAAGAAGATCAATCAACCCCTTCTTGACATCTGGACACAGTCGAGACCCAATCTTGAATTCCTTCACGTCATCCTTAGAACCTAAGTTGACTAGCTCAATCTGCTCCTCAAACGGCTGAATGGTCTTTTCATCTTGCTCAAGAAGACGAGATAATTCATCACGCAATTCTTCATCACTTTCCTCCTCGGCCTCAAACACAGGGAATTCAAAATTTGGAGAAGGAGAAGGATCATTGTATTCAATGTGGTTAGAAACCAACCTGCATAATGATTTGATATTTTGATTTTAGAAAAGTGGATTTGTGACCAAATATTATGCAGATGGACAATTATATTGTTTATTTATGATTTTTGTGATTACCATTTTCAGAATAAAGCAAAAGTAAAAAAAACATTATAGATGTGGATGAATATAATTAATTTTATTAATGATCATTTTGAAAATGCCCAAACAATGTTTACTTCTCCATTAGGCATAGGAGAAGGATTTTTAAAAATATATAAAAGCAATTACTTAGATCGATGCAAAATAACAGGAATATCAACAGTAGTCCAATTGTTTCAAGCCTTTCCATGCGTCACAAAATTGGTGTAGTCTTCCTCTTCGTCATCCTCTAGCACAGCAGTTAAGTATTGTTCATTGCCATGAATGAACCCTCCACTACGGAAGCTAAGTTGCATATCTTCAAACCTTGCAGTTGATGGACCGTGCTAGAATCCCAAACTGGTTCTGCCTTTATTGTCGGAGACCTCTACCATGCACCCCCATTGATCAACGTTGCCTTCTTCCACAATCTTCTTTGCATCTTTCAATGAGGACATAGGTGCCCCAACTCTCCTTTCAGCAGCAATAGATAAGGCTTGGAACGCAGTTCCAACCTCATCCTCAGCTTCAACATAAGAGAAAGATGACAGGTGGCTAACCAACATCTCCTTCTTCCCGCCAACGATCACAAGCTTCCCATTCTTCACAAATTTGAGCTTTTAATGCAATGTGGAGGTAACATCTCCCGCCTCATGGATCCATGGCCTTCCCAATAAACAACTGTAGGCCGGGTGGATATCCATTACTTGAAAATTAATTTGAAAATCACTCGGACCTATCTTTACTGGAAGGTCCACTTCACCAATAACTGTTTTGCGCGAACCGTCAAAAGCTTTGACGATTACACCGCTATACCTCATAGGCGCTCCTTGGTATGATAGCTTCGACAACATTGACTTCGGAAGCATATTAAGTGACGACCCGGTGTCAACAAGCACATTTGACAAAGCATCCTCTTTGCAATTCATGGAGATATGCAAATCCAAGTTATGATTTATGCCCTCCTCAAGGAGTTCTTCATCACAAAAGCTGAGATTGTTGCAGGAAGTGATGTTAGCCCCAATATGATCGAACTGATCCACTGTAACATCATGTTCCACAAAAGCTTACTCAAGAACTTTCTACAGTGCCTCTCTGTGCGCTTCTGAATTCATGAGCAGAGACAACACTGAGATCTTCAAGGGGGTTTTGAGCAGCTGCTCCACCATATTAAACTCGCTCCTCTTGATCAATCGAAGTACCTCATCATCATCGTTAGCCTTCAAGTCGCTAGATTCACCAGACTTACCCTTTTAAGCACTAATCGTATCTATAGCAGGCACTTCCACCTTCTTACCAACAACTGATTCTTCTTTATCCTTTGGGAACACCGGCCCAAACACACGACCACTGCGGGTCACCTTGGTAACATCAGCAATGCTCACCACAGAACTGGTCGTAGGCAACGGGACCTCTTGACCATCCTTCATCATTGTAGTATTATACTGATAAGGAATAGCTTTATCAGATGAATACGGGATTGGGCCCGCTAACCGTATAACCAACGGCGATACTGATCTATTGCTTACATTATTATTGTTGTTGTTGTCGTACTGAATTACCAATCTTTCTGGTTGCTTGAAAATGGGCACTATGACATTTACATCGTCATCTACATGACGGGTTTGAACAATCTGAATCATGCCTTTATCCATCAATCGTTGGATGTCCCTTTTCATAATTTCGCAACCCCTTGAATTAACGCTGCAAATAGCACAACCATCGTGGTCATTCTCACAATCACTCACCAAACAAATGTCCTTATGCATTTGTACCAAGGACCTCCGGATAAAGCGAACATCAAAAACTTTAAACTCGCCAGGATAACCATCCACCATATTCACAGAAGAATTCCCATGTGCGGACAACGGATTTGCTTTAACATTCGGCGCTCGGTCCTCAAAGGACACCATTCCACTCTTCATCAGCTTTTGAACCTCATACTTGAGTGGATAGCAGCTTTCTATATCATGTCCAGGTGCCCCTTGATGAAAAGCACAACGGAGTTCAGGTTTATACCACCAAGGAAGTGGTTCTAGAATTTGCGGTGGGTTTCTTGGTTGGATTAGGTTCTTGAGAACCAAAGATGGGTAGAGCTCAACATAAGACATAGGAATCGGGTCGAAAGAGACCTTCTTCCTCTCGAAGTTTTGTTGATGATGATTATTGTTGGTATTGTTGTTGTTGTAGGTATTCGCTCGTTGTTGACGTTGTTGTTAGTGAACTGGTGTTGATTGGTTATTAGAGAATACATGGATAACTGAAGATACTCGGTGATGATGTTGATGGGGTGGTTGACTCCTCCTAATCTGAGGCCTCCTCTGCCTCCCACTGATTACCGTGGCGACTTCGTTGTCCTTTTTCTTCCCAAAGCTACTGTCGTACCTCTTACTTGACGATGCTTCATCTTTTGACAAACGTCCCTCTCAGACTCCTTCCTCAAGCCTCATCCCCATGTTTACCATTTCGGTAAAATCACTGGGGGAACTAGCAATCATACGTTTTATAATAAAATGAACTCGGGGTCTTCAAAAAGATCTTTGTCAGCTCTTTTTCCTCCAAGGGAGGAGTGATCTGAGCAGCCAATTCCCTCCATCTTTACGCGTACTCTTTGAATGTCTCCTTATCCTTCTGAGACATAGACCTTAATTGGTCTCTATCAGGCGCCATATCCACGTTGTACTTATATTGCTTGAGAAAAGCCTCTCCCAAGTCGTTGAAAGTGTGAATGCTTGCACTGTCCAACCCCATATACCAACGAAACACAGCACCGGTCAAACTGTCTTGGAAGTAATGAATCAAGAGTTGATCGTTATCAGTCTGGGTAGACATCTTGCCAGCGTACGTCACTAGATGACTCAGCAGACATGTGTTTCCTTTATACTTTTCAAAGTCAAGCACTTTGAACTTCACCGGGATCTTCACATTTGGCACTAAACACAACTCAGCATCACTTTTCCCAAACAAATCCTTACCCCTTAGTGTCTTCAATTCCTTGCGCAACTCAAGAAACTGATCCTTCATTTCATCCATTTTCTCGTAGACATCCGGACCTTCAGACGGCTCGGAGTGATAAATGGTGTCCTCTACACGAGGTAAGGTGTGCACAACGGGAGGTGGCACAGACATGACCGGGCTAGATGTCGGTATGGAAGCAAAAGTAGGCACAAAGCCTTCAAGCATAAAGTTCGGCGGCATTCCCCACGGGAATCCGACAGACATGGCAGACGCGAAGTGGACGGCAGCAGCAGGCATGGTAGAGGTAGCCACCACTGAAATAATTGTCCTCTGAGGAGGAGTTACGGGTGTTGGAGAAGACTGGCTTCGAGCAGGTAGTATCGACTCCATCATGGCAGTCAGTCGGGCGATCTCGTCTTTCAGTTCCCTGTTCTCTTGCTCCAAATGTTCCATAATTCTCAGATGATTGGCGTGAGTATTGTACCAATAAGTCAGCTTGGCTGAAGCATAGAAGAAACACCAATGAGACATCTGCGAAAGAGAAACCTACTTATGCAAATGATGCATGAAATGCAATGCTTGATTATTTATTTTTATTTTCAAGGAACTTACTATATCATTTGTGTGTGTGTGTGTGTGTGTGTATATATATATATATATATATATATATATATATATATATATATATATATATATATATATATATATATATATATATATATTTATATATCAACGATTGCAATAATTTTTATATGACCAAAAATCTCTTTTTATTTATATAATTGGAAGGATTACACTGAGTATAATTTCAGAAACCAAAAATAAAAAATACAAGAGAAAAGGAGACTAGTCATCCTAAGGATCCCTAACAACAATGTCAGAAGATTTGGCTGAAGGCGCGTACTTCCTTTGAATGCGTCGAATCTCGATCTCAAAAGAAGCCTTCATCTGAGTCTTCTCGAGGACAAGCTGATCAACAATCTTCTTCCAAGCAACAGAAGTTTAAGGCATGCTAGAAGATAAAACCTCCGGCTCTCTCTGTCTCTTTGTTATTCGGTCTTCAAGTAGCTCAATAAGTGCATCTTTGTCCTTAGACTCCAACTGCAACTATTCATGCTTCTTGCTCAAAGCACGGAAGCGCTCTTCCCATATATCTTTCTCTTGCTTCATCTTGGCGAGCGCGTCTTCCAACTCTCCACATCTTGGTTAGGGAGAGTTAATGGCTCAACCACAACCATGGACATAGGTCTTTCACAAGGATAAGGCATATTCAACTCCAAAGCTCTCTTCTTCACCCAAAGAGTGTAAGCTTCCAAAGCTACACAATTGCGCGGACCAAGCTCGGATCTTCCTTTCCTATGCACGTTATGCCAAGCATGCACAATCTTCTGGTTCAAATGTTGGGGATCTTTACCCTCTTAATAGAAAAGACCTTCTAACAAAGTGTTATTAGGTTTGTCTCTCAAGGGGAACCCAAGTTGACGACGAGCCAAAGCGGGGTTGTAGTTAATTCCTCCTTGTGTACCAATGAGAGGCACATTAGAGAATTCACCATAACTATCAATAATGTCCAAACTGCTCAAAGAGGGATCATACCAAAATATATCATCATTAGTGAGAGACATAAGTCTCTGAGACCACCGTAGACAATGTTTGTTCTCCACAAAAGCATGTGTCTAAGGCAAGTGCAAAATAAACCACTTGTACATAAGAGGAATGCAACAGACAATAGTTCCACCACCTTTAGAATTCCTTAGATGCAAAGAGAAATACATATCACCCAACAAAGAAGGCACAGGATTCCCAATTAAGAAAAGTCTAATTGCATTAACATCAACAAAACCGTCAATGTTAGGGAACAAAGCTAATCCATAAATGAGCAACACAAATATATCTTCAAAAGCATCCACACTACCGGCTTGAGAAAAAGCAGTAGCTTCCTTGATGATGAAATTAGATGGCAACCCAAATAATCCTCCTTCTTCATCCAATGAGCCTCTATCTCAGACTTCTTCAAGTGAAGAGCTTTAGCAATAAGATTAGATCGGGGAATCTCCTCCAATCCACTAAAAGGTACTCTACTAGAAACAGGTATCCCTAAAAGATGAGAATACTCCTCCAAGGTAGGCACAAGATGAAAATCTGGGAAAGTGAAACAGCGGTAGAGAGGATCATAGAACTGCACGAATACACTTAAAAGTCCTTCAACCACATCAGCGGACAAGATAGATAAAAGCTTCCCATGACGTTGTTTGAAGTCCAAGGGATCTAATACAAAAGATGCTAGCTTCCTTAACTCTTTCAAGTCAGGGCATCTGAAACTGTACTTCTTAGTGTTCCTTCGTCCACAATCCATGGTCTGAAAATATTTGCAAATAATACCTCAGTTCCTTGAAATTTTCGTGTGATGAATGTTATGATGCGCATGAATACATGAATGCAACAATCACAAATAAGGGATCACACACAAGGCAAACAAACAAAGGTCAAGGGATGAATCAAGTCATTGTCAAGATCAATCATCCATTTTGGTGGATTATGGTTTTCACCTTATCAATACCCAAGTTCCATTGATATTGACAAGACTTGATTGGATCAACCGAGAGTCAAGGGTTTGTTGTAAGTCACGAGCATGAAGTCTGGGTAAGAACCATCTCAAAGGAGTGAACTAAGGGTAAAAACCTGTAGATCATGTTCTAAAAAGTTCTCAAAGTCTTAATTCCATCTATCGGATATTATAGGTTAAGATGACTGACTCACCGACCCATAATATTCTCAAGAGAAACTCGTCTGAGTGTAGTATCGCGTAACAACTGTTATCAAGTATACACTTGAACAGTCTCCGCACTACGTCCTAAATAGGCCAAGAGGGGTTAAATGTTCTACGGTCCTCAGCTTCTCGGACCCCAAAGCAGATATAGTAATGCCTAACCACAAATACTTGTGTGACATTTCCAAATCTAAAAGAGTCTCCACTGAGTATATGGATCTCAATCCAACTTGTTAAAGACTACTCCACACAAGTCGAACATGACTATACCATCCTCCTACCTTAATTGCACTTAAGTTCGGGTTAGAACTTATCTCACCACTCAAAGATCACCAAGCACAACAAGCAGAATATATCATACAAGCAAATATACAAACATCACATATATACAATTATATACACACAAAAAAGTAGGCTAAACCCACTGGAGACTACTCCCCAGCAGAGTCGCCACTTAATTTCTGTAGCGGTAAATTCATTATCGTCAAGCTATGGATAAGCTAGAGATCAATAAAACCAGAATCGCCACCGCGCTTTTATTATTTCCAAAGGAAAAGGGAAAAAGTACGAACAAAACCCAAAAGGTAAGAAGTTTTCAAATCAAAACTAATAAAATGTCAGAGATTATAGGTAAGGGGGTTGGTTACACATAGGGAAGGTGTTAGCACCCAAAGTGTCCTAGGTACTCCTAGGGGCCCTTTTTTGTGTGCATGTGTATTTTGTAAAAAGTGATATTTCACAAACAAATAGAGTGAGGGGATGAGAGAAGCATTCATTGATTATATTTTTGTGTTTGACAAGACCTTCGGACTTGTGCCTACGTACCAACATAAAATGAGGGATCAAGACCTCGTAATTCGTGATACAAATTTCAAAGTGGATGCATTGCTTTTAACAAAAATTTAAGTTTGAAAGGCACAAAGGCCTAAAATGGTTCGAATGAGTTATCTCTTTTTGGCTTTTTGAAATTTTAAGTCAATTATAATTAAGTTTATTTACAAGTTTGATTAAGAAAAGAGGTTTGAAAATGCAATGGCGTAAGGCCAAAGTTTCTAGTTTGCAAAATGGTCAAAGTTTAGAACAAAATGATTTCAATCAAAGAAGATTTTTTTAAAAAAAGGAGGGAGAGATTTTGAAATTAAAGATATAGGGAGGAGATGAAGAGACTAATCCTATGCACAAAATAAAAAGTTAAGGGTTGAAAATATCTGACCAATGGGTAGCAATCCAATAGACAAGAATGTCAATAGAAACCCAAATTCCCTTGGACATTTAGAATCAAGCAACACACAAATGCACAATTATATTATCTTGAAGAGCAAGGCATCAAATAAAGATAGCCACGTCAAAGCTTAACCACTCCATGATCTTCTTCAAATTAGCCCATGTAACAGATGAATTCCACAAGTCACAGGTTCAAAATAACAGCTTCACAAGGATCATGTTGCAGATGAACTCAGAGGGATCTTGAATGATGTATCAGATGAAGTTTCAAATTGTAAGCACTTGGTTTCACAAAAGTTGGCATTGGCCAAGTCCTTTAGCATTGGAAGGTTGCCTAAATTCTAAGTCTAATTGGTCCAAGATCAAGTCAACAGTCCACTCAAAAGTCTTTTAGGGTTTTTGTTCTTATTATGTACGTTTATGGTCAAGGACCACACAAACAAACAAAATATATACAAACAAGATATATCACACAATATGGTCCAAATGGACAAAGTGAAAATGGCATTAATGTAAACAATTAGAATGGTAAGAAAAATGGCAAATGAATAAAGACTAAAATTAAATTGCATTAAAGTAAATGGCTTGAAATTAAATGTTAGTTGTTAGTGAGTTAGAAGTTAGTATTGTTTTGCTTTTGCTTTTTATTTGAAGTCATTCTTTGGAGAACACTCAACCCACTTATCACAAGCATGGATCCTTGAACCAAGACATCTTCCAAAGGAAGGAAAAAGTGACAAGTTTCCACACAATACCATGAAAGAGGGGAGACTTACAATCTCACTAACTAGAATGTTATGCCTTTTTGTGTCACAAATTTAGCGCTATGTTAAGCAATCGTAATTGGACTTATGTAGAAGTCACAACTATTTGAGGTCGGGCAATAGAATTTTGGTGTTAATGCATGTTAGAGACATAGTATAATGGACTATGCTCATGAAACATACCACGCACAAAAAAGAATATGCAAAAGAGGTGGCCTAATCTCATCCATACTTATGTTGATTTTGAAATCAACTAGCCTTAGGACTTAGAGATATCATAGGCCAAATGAGATGAATGCGCAAAGAATGGGAATGAGATGAAGAGGGGGGGGGGAATGGATCAAAACTCAAATTAGTCAAAGGAGGACTTTTACTAAATTAATATCATCCATTCATTTTGGGAGATGGAATATACATTCCATCAATCCCCTAAATCCAATGATATTAACTTGGCAAAGTCAAATCAACCTTGACCAAGGCCTAACAACAAGAGTCAAACTTATACAAGTCATCACAATAGGTCAACACAATTAATTGGCATTTATTCAAATTAAAAATACTAAAATAATACATTTAAATTAAGTATGGTTTGCCAAATTCCTAAAACCTAATCAAAACACCAAAGAAATGGCCATTAGATTTATCATAGGTCAAACAAGGTCAAAGGACCTTGGAGAAAAAAATTCAGAATTTTTAAAGACTTAAAAGTATTTTTAAACAATTAAAAATAATCATAAAATCAATTAAATCATGAAAAATATTAATAATGATCCAAAAATAATTTTAATTAAAAATATGAAAAAGGAAATTATTTGAAATTTTTTTGGTGAAACTCTCATATTTTTTGGATCAATATTAAAATTAATATGAATTAGTGAAAATAAGCTAATTAAAATGAAAATCAGAAAATAGCAAAAAAACGTGGACCACTTGATCTCCCTCATTAATTGAGGTGGCAGTTCAAGTGGTCTGAAACGCGCGTTCCACCAAACACACGAGTCAGCGCGCTGCAGGGATGGTAATCACAATGGGCGCTCAAGATTAAAATATTTTAAACTCATCTAATGGCTCTGAACGCTTCCAGCTCATCGTCGGAGCCAAAGGCTGGTCATCTTCTCCGATGACCTTGGTTGGACTGGTTCAATCATCACCACATCATAAATGACAAAAAAGGACATGATCTGAAAGATAAAATGGTGTAAATCACGAATATCACCTCAATTTTAACTAACTCTAAATATATATAGAGAGATATGGAATTGAATTTTTGAGGTGTGTCAACTGAGTTGCTCCGATTTGACCTCTAAGCAACTCAATCTTCTTGCCTACATTGGTAGGACTTCAGACAACCAAAGATCCAAGAGAATTGATGAGAATTGAGTGGGAATCGAAGAGATGAAGTTTTCTGAAAATTACCTTCAATGATATGCAGAACTTGATGTTGCTTGGTTCAAACACGATCTGATCACACTTGAGAAGCTTGAAGGAAGTGATTAGCAAGGGTGCAAGGCTTTGGATCCTGGAGTTTTATGAATCTCCAACAGTTGAGATTCAAACTCAATTTTCAAATTGAAAATTCTCAAGTTTTCCTTTAGAATGAGAGGGTTTGAATTTGGGGGCAAAGCTGGCGCGTAAGGTGTGTTTGAATTGAGCTCAGAGGTCATGTATTTATAGCATTTGGGATTGATAATTGCACACTTGAAAATTTGCTAAATTTGGCAATGTGATGCACAAGCTTGTATGGGCGTGCACAGGCCCATGAAGCAATCCATTTAGGTCCAAATGCATCTGAAATGAAGTTAAAATGAAGCTTGATTGGCAAGGCAATGTGAAATGGTCATTTGCACTTTTGATTTTCTCCAATGGTGCAGCTCTGTTAAAGCCATGCGCATCCCTAGAAAACCTCATCCAAAATGCATGAACTTGAGTTCTTTGGAAAGCTTGGATTAAGGGGAACAAGTTTGAGGTTGAACACTTTTTCATTTGGAGCTTGGATCATGGTGAATTTTGAGGTGGAAGTTTGGAAATTTCAACATGTTGAAAAAATTTCTAAGTATAAAGTCATATATCTCAATATTCCACCTTACCTGACTTTTCATGTGAGCTTCAAATGAGAAACGTGTCTTCATCAAAGTTGTATCTATTTCAAAGACCTTAAAAATGGTCACAAATTTCATGTAATTTGGATTTATAATGATAGATTTATGCATTTTTGAAGTTTGAAAAAATCACTTGTTCAATGGTATAGGTCAAAAATGACCTATAATGTATCCTCACATCACATGTTCATAAAAGTTGAATTTGCTTCCACTCCAAACATCAAAGTTGAAGTAGAGATCTTGAATTTGATTGTGCAATTTAGAAATCTTTCATCTCATAAAAATTGAGCAAGTTATGGCCTTGGGAAGTTGACTTTCAAATTAGGGTTTAGACAAAATGACCTATAATGTTTCAACATAGAAAATGATTTTCCAAGCAAAACTAGCTCTAGGTATCAACATTAAAGTTGTTTGGAATGTTATTTAGAGTAACTTTTATTTTGGAATCATTTTCATATGGTGAAAATTGTAGGAGATGGGGTCTAGGGAGACCCAGTTTTGATCAGATGAATTCATTTGGCCAACCACCATCAACCAACTTGCTAACTTTCAATTCTCTTGACTTTCTTGGCTCATGGTAGATCATATATGCATAAGATGATGAATTTTTAAGTGTCCCCTGAAAAATTTGATCAATTGGTGAGATAGCTTGTTGGAGAAGTTACTCAAGATACCCAGTCAAACTAGGGTTTCCAAGGCAAATCACCCTCAAACTCTTGAAGAATACTAGATCAATATAACATGTAGAGATCATTGGGACTCATATATGATGCTTATAACCATTCTTGGATCAATCCATGGTTGTGCTCCTTGTCATGAGGGTCTCAAACCCTAGATATGAACTTGATAAATCAATGGGATCATGCCCTACCTACAAAAGAGTTAGGCAAATGCAAAGACATATTTTTGGTGTTTTTGTTTGTAAAATGATAATATACAAGTATGATACAATCATATTGATGCTTTGTGGTCTATCCCAAATCAAACCCAATGAAAGAGGGGTAAGGAGGATGCCAAGGTATGATCCCAATGCTAATGCATATGATGAAATTGCATGAGGGATCTTAGGGTCAAAAATGGGGTCTTACAAGGGGTAGGCGAAGAATTTCTCCCAACTGCTCCACCGTTAACTCGTGGTCGACATTGTACAACCTGAAAGACATGGTTCCTCCAAAGTACATAATTGTACCCGTCCAACCCTTTTTAAGCTTGAACTCAATTGTGCTCATAAATTCTAATGTGATGCGCTCATAGGTTGGCGCTTCACAATGGACAAACTCAAGCATTCCAAGCACATGGAACATCCTATCCAATTCTTCAAACATACCTAATTGAAATAGAGTATCGGAGCAAAGGTACCTTGTCGGAGTGATTTTCTGTTTGACATGAGATGCGTACCTCCGTTCGTGCTCCGGGTTGTCAAAAATTATGTCATGTGAATTTGGATGATGGATTGTCCGTTTCCGTGGATGGGATGACTCCGTATATGCTTGCTTCCCTTTGGAGATTCTTTTCGGCGGCATTTTTGTTTCCTGAAATACGAATTATCACCCAAATTTTTTTTAAGGAAAACAGAAAAAGATTATCGTAGCTTTGTAGAGGATGGCGAGTAGAACAACTTTCATGAAGGGTGTCGGTAATTTGGACGGGGAATAGCGGTAAAGTTGGGAGCTTTATGTGAGTTTGGTAATGGAGGAATATAAAGAAAGTGAGAGGAATTAGAAGGATAATGTGAAAATGAGAGAGAGAGAGAGAGAGAGAGTGAAAGAAAAATCAAATTTTATTGGTAGATTGTGGGTAAAATGTGTTTAAGTGGTGAAAATTTCGGGTGGCTGTTAGGCCTGACACGGGCGGCCGTGTCAAGCCACTGTAATTGGAGGCGTGTCCCAATAAGGATGACACGGGCGGCCGTGTCAGCCTACTATAAAATCTGGTTTTGGTTGCCTTTCCTGACACGGGCCGTGTCAGCTGACATGGGCGCCTGTGTCAGGGCCCTGTTTTTCCAAAAAAAAACGACTTTTTTCACTATTTTCGGATTTATCCATGTTCTTCCGGTGTCCGACAATCTTAATCAACTCTTCTCTTCTGAACGAAGCAATGTAACTGTGAACCTATGAATGAACTTGTAAACACACCAAACATGGAAATAGTTATATAAAAACCACGTGAGTTGCCTCCCACGAAGCACTGTGTTTAACATCGCATGGCTCGACGGTCGTCTCCCTCATCCTTGGAGACGAACATTCTCAATCAAACCACTTTCATGTCCCTGATAGTAGTGCTTTAACCATTGTCCATTTACCTTGAAGGTGTCCTCATTATTTGGATTTTTCAGTTCGATAGCTCCATGGGGAAACACTTTGTGAACCAAAAACGGACCCGACCACATGGATTTCAACTTTCCTGAAAAAAGCTTTAATTTGGAGTTGAACAAGAGCACTAGTTGTCCCTCGACAAACTCTTTTCTCTGTAGCTTCTGATTGTGCAATTTCTTTGTCCTTTCTCTGATTGTGCCATTTCTTTGTCCTTTCTTTGTATAGCACTAGTTGTCCCTCTAACTCATGGAGCTGAAGGATGCGCTGCTTTAGCTAGATCATAATTCAAGAATTTGGATGCCCAAAATGATTTGTGCTCCAACTCTAGTGGCAAGTGCCAAGCTTTACCATAAACCAACTGATACGGGGACATACCTGTGTTTTGAAAGTTGTTTTGTATGCCCATAGTGCATATTCTAACTTTAGTGCCCAATCCTTCCTAGATGTGCACACAGTCTTTTCCAATATTTTCTTAATCTGCCTGTTGGACACTTCGACCAGGCCACTCATTTGAGGGTGATACGGAGTGGCGATCTTGTGTTTAACATTATACTTCTTCAGCAGGTTTTCTATCAGTTTTTTGAAAAACTGAGTGCCTTCATCACTGATAAGTGCTCTTGGCACCCCAAATCTCGAAAAGATATTGTTCTTCAAAAATGTCACCACCACTTTAGCATCACTAGTGGGTAATGCAACAGCTTCCACCCACTTGGATACATAGTCAACTGCTATCAAGATGTAATTTTTCCCACAGGATGGTGGAAATGGCCCCATGAAGTCTATTCCCCAGACATCAAACAACTCAACCTCCAACATAGCATTATGCGGCATTTGATTTCTCTTTGAAACGTTCCCCGTTCTTTGACATCTATCGCATTCTTTGACTATGTCTTGGGCATATTTGAATAAAGTAGGCCAATATAGACCTGATTGAAGAACTTTGGCTGTTGTTCGGTCTCCACTGAAATGTCCTCCATACTCCGAATCATGACAAGCTCTAAGTACATCCTTTTTCTCCTCCTCCAGGACACATCTTCTGACCAGCCCATCCACTCCTCTTTTGTATAGGAATGGGTCATCCCACAAGTAAAACCTGCAATCATGAACAAACTTTTTCTTTTTGTTAGAATCAAAATCTTTGGGGATTACACCCCCCACCAAATAATTCGTGTAGTCTGCGAACCACGGGATACCAATAACAGCTAGGATGTGTTCATTAGCGAACTCATCCTTTATCGGTCTCTTTTCTTCTGTTTCTTCAATAGGTGACATGCAGGATAGATGATTCACCACTGTGTTTTCACACCCTCTTTTGTCTCGGATCTCAACATCAAATTCTTAGAGGAGTAAGATCCACATGAGGAGTCTCGACTTAGGTCTTGCTTAGCAAACAGATATTTCAAAGTGGCATGATCTATATACACTACAACCTTTGATCCCAATAAATACTTCCTGAATTTTTCAAAAGCATAAACCACAGCCAACAACTCTTTTTTCGTGGTTGTGTAGTTCATCTGTGTTGGGTTCAACACATGACTCACATAGTAAATGACATGTAATAACTTCTCTCTCCGCTATCCTTAGACTGCCCCTACAGCAATATCACTGGCATCACACATCATATCAAATGGTAGAGACCAATCTGGGGCAATAACAATAGGTGCAGAAATCAGCTTGCTTTTCAATGTCTCAAAGGCCATGGTGCATTCTTTATTGAACAGAAACGCCTTATCTTTAACCAACAAAGTGGTTAATGGTTTAGCAATTTTTGAGAAATCGCTTATGAACCTGCGGTAAAAACCTGTGTGTCCTAAGAAACTCCTGATACCCTTCTCATTCATCGGGGGTGGGAGTTTAGAGATCACTTCCACTTTTCCTTGGTCCACTTCAATTCCCTTATACGAAATTTTGTGACCCAAAACTATCCCCTCGTGCACCATGAAGTGACATTTCTCCCAATTCAGAATTAGGTTTGTTTTCTGGCACCTGTCTAAAACAAGAGAGAGATTAGTCAAACAGTTATCAAATGAGGATCCAAAAACTGAGAAGTCATCCATGAAGACTTCCATATGCTTTTCGAGCATGTCCGTGAAAATGGAAGTCATGCACCGTTGAAAGGTGTTAGGAGCATTACACAACCCGGATGGCATTCTTCGGTAAGCAAAAACACCATAGGGGCATGTGAATGCAGTCTTTTCTTGGTCTTCTGGTGCTACAACAATCTGATTATGCCTGGAGTATCCATCTAGAAAACAGTAGTAGTCATGCCCGGCTAACCACTCTAACATCTGGTCAATAATTGACAAAGGGAAAGGGTCCTTCCTAGTTGTTGTGTTCAATCTTCTGTAATCAATGCAAACGCGCCACCCGATTATTGTCCGCGTGGGAATTAGCTCATTTTTTCATTCCTTATCACGGTGGTCCCCCTTTTTTGGGGGACAACGTGCACCGGGCTCACCCACTTCTTTCCGAACCACTTCCTTCATTGTGGGATTGAGTCTCCTCTGTGGTTGGACTACCGACTTGTGGTCGTCTTCCATTAAAAATTTATGCATGCACACAGTAGGGCTAATACCCTTCAAATCCTCAATTTCCCATCCAATAGAATTTTTGTACTTTTTCAAGACTTGGATGAGCTTTTCTTCTTGGATGTCCTGAAGGCTTGAGTTTATGATAGCAGGACATTTTGCTTTAGGTTCGCGAAAGACATATTTGAGATTGTCAGGAAGTTGTTTCAACTTTGTTTCCTTCATAGGTTCTTCATTCTCCTCATTATATTGAGGTAGGCGTAAATCCTCCCACCGGCGTGGTCGAGATCCTTTCCACGGGGTTTGTACATCCAACAAGGCGAGCACTTCAGATTCCCCGTTGTCCACCTCTTTATCCGACTCGAAAATGGACAAATTCAACACTCTTTCCGAAAGTGACTGGGGTGTAGGCATTGGGTTATCATATGTCATCACCTGATCCAAAACCTCTATAGTATGACTGGTACAAATATCATCCTTGTACCTCATGGTGTTTCGAACATCGATTTTCAATTCTTCATCATAAACTTTCAGTGTCATTGTTCCTTCTTCTATGTTTATCAGGCACCGTCCCGTCTCCAGAAAGGGTCTCCCCAGAATGAGAGGGATCTCTTCATCTTCCGGCATTTCAAGAATTACAAAATCCACCGGAAATACAAACTTATCAATTTTCACCAGAACGTCTTCAACAATGCCATACGATTTCTTGACCGAATGATCGGCGAATTGGAGTGTCATTCTGGTATCTTGCACAACCCCTATACCAAGATTCTTATAAATAGATAACGGCATGAGACTCACACTAGCTCCTAGATCAATCAGAGCTTTGTTGAACGACCTATCTCCAATAGAACATGGGACAGTGACAGCTCCTCGATCCTTCTTCTTTATCGGAATCTTCATACACTGCAAAATAGCACTATAAGTTTCAGTTAGAATAATTGGGTTAGTGTCGGCGATACGCCTATTTGAAATGATATCCTTCATGAACTTGGCATATGTAGGCATTTGTTCAAGTGCCTCCAACAGGAATGTTAATTTCCAGCTTCTTGAACAACTCTAAGAATTTTTCAAAGTTTTTCTCATGTTGTCCTTTTTTCTTGTTTCTCGTGGGGAATGGGAGCTTAACAACCGGACTGAGCTCAATGATTGTTTCTTTCACAACCGGTTTCGATGCTACCACTTCTTCTCTAACAACTTCATTTTCTTTGATCTCAAGGTCCACTTCAATCAATTGGTCTTCCTCTTCATCCACTTCCTCAACAACTTCCTCAGATTTACCACTTCGTGTTGTCACAGCGCTCGCATTATTATGCTCTCTAGGATTTTTCACGGTTGTGCTAGGTAGAGCACCTTGTGCTTGAGAACTCGAATCTAGTTGCTGAGCAATTTGCCCAATTTAGACTTCAAGATTCTTTATAGATGTCGTGGTGTTTTTCTGATTGTTCCGGGTTTCTTCATGAAATTGAACATTATGGGCAGCCATTCTTTCAATTGCAATTTCCCAATCAACTTTCTTAGGGGCATGTTGTTGTTGTTGTTGATATTGAGTTTGGTACTTACCATGTTGAGGAGCGGTTCCTTTTTGGTCTTTCCATGAGAAGTTGGGATGATTTTTCCAACCTGGATTCTACGTGTTAGAATAAGGATTATTCTGCTTCAAAAATTTGATTTCCTCAACCTGTTGAGGAGTTGCAAAACAATAACAAGTTTGGTGTGGACCACTACAAATTTCATAGTATACAGTAGGGACCGGTTGGATTTATGCTACCGGTTGGGTGCCTATATTCATTGCCTTCATCTTCTTATCAACTTCAGCAGACATAGTTTCTTCAATATGAATTTTATTAGTTTCCAGCTTTAACTCTATAACCCCTTCTGGTTTGCTTTGACACCTTTCATACAACTCCATGTGCTCATTAGAGCTTCAATGATCTTCTTGATACTGGTGGTTGTTGAAAAATTTGTGGAACCTCCGGCTGCGGTATCAATCAGTTGTTTGGTCTTTATTTTAAGACCGTTCACAAACATCTGCATTTGCTCAGTTACATCCATATTATGGGTAGGGCAGGCTACCAGGACTCTCTTGAATCTCTTATAGGCGTCTCCCAAAGTTTCCCCGTCCTTCTGCTTAAAATTCAGAATTTCATACCTCTTCCGCAGAAATACTGACGCTGGAAAATACTCATTCAGGAATGCCTTTTCCATTTCTTCCCAAGTTGTGATACTACCGCCGGGTAAAGAATAAAACCATTCTTCATCTTCTTCTGCTAAGGTAAACGAGAACATTCTCAATTTCTTAGCTTCTTCAGTGTGACCATCAATTTTCAGAGTGTTGCTCATGGTTAGAAACCTCTGCAAATGCTTGTTTGCATCTTCATTCACTTTTCCAGTAAAATGCTTCCTTTCAAGATGATTAATGGTACTCGGGTGCAGCTGTAAATTAGCCACATTCATTGGTTGGTTGACAATAGTTAATCTGTCGGTTTGTGCATTGGCACCTCCGTAGTCTCCCAACAGTCTTTCTGCTGGCGGTGGAACATCAGCCATAGTTTCGATCTCTCTATCTGAACCTGAATCTAAGCTTGAATGGATGGGAAGTTGTTCTTCGTCGGATTCCAATCCGGCTAATCGAGCTTGTCTGAGTCTTACCCGCAAGGTTCTCTCGATTTCTGCGTCAAAAGGAAAATCAGTTGAGGCCTTACCTCGCATACAAATATCAGACACATATTAGTTGATATAATCGAAACAAAATATTCAAAATATGGTAAATAAATTTTAGTTGCAGAGTAACAAATTTTCAATTGAGATAATTTTAAACTTATATTTGGCAATCCCCGGCAACGGCGCCAAAAACTTGATCGGAAAAATAGCAAGTGTACTATTTTCGTCGATGTAGTAATAAGAGGGATATTTCCCAAAGATCGATCTCGAGGATTGCGCAGCAATATAAAGGTAAACAGTCACTCAATTGAACAAAAGTTATAGTTATGGTTTTAAAGAATTCAGTGTAAGGAAAAATATAACAAATAAATATTTTCACAAGTTAATATGACATGCCAAGGAAAGTGTATAAAAATCTCTTGTAATGACCCTTGAGTGCATATTTCCTTAATACTAAACATTGTTTCAATTACCGGATCTTAAGATTATTTCCCTCTAAGACCTCGGAGGGAAACCTTTTGTATTCAATCTAACATCTAAGTCCTTAAGTGATTAAAATGAAACCAAGCTCAAAAACTTGATTTAAAAAATAGCAAGTGTACTATTTTCGCCGATGTAGTAATAAGAGGGATGTTTCCCAAAGATCGATCTCGAGGATTGCGCAGCAATATAAAGGTAAACAGTCACTCAATTGAACAAAAGTTATAGTTATGGTTTTGAAGAATTCACTGTAAGGAAAAATATAACAAATAAATATTTTCACAAGTTAATATGACATGCCAAGGAAGGTGTATAGAAATCTCCTGTAATGACCCTTGAGTGCATATCTCCTTAATACTGAACATTGTTTCAATTACTGGATCTTAAGATTATTTCCCCCTAAGACCTCGGAGGGAAACCTTTGGTATTCAATCTAACCTCTAAGTCCTTAAGTGATTAAAATGAAACCAAGCTCAAAAACTTGATTGGAAAAATAGCAAGTGTACTATTTTCGTTGATGTAGTAATAAGAGGGATGTTTCCCAAAGATCGATCTCGAGGATTGCGCAGCAATATAAAGATAAACAGTCACTCAATTGAACAAAAGTTATAGTTATGGTTTTGAAGAAATCACTGTAAGGAAAAATATAACAAATAAATATTTTCACAAGTTAATATGACATGCCAAGGAAGGTGTATAAAAATCTCCTGTAGTGACCCTTGAGTGTATATCTCCTTAATACTAAACATTGTTTCAATTATCGGATCTTAAGATTATTTCCCCCTAAGACCTCGGAGGGAAACCTTTGGTATTCAATCTAACCTCTAAGTCCTTAGGTGATTAAAATGAAACCAAGCATTTTAAATTAACAAGAATAATCTAATAACCATAGGGTATCCCTAGTCCTAGGCGATCTCTACTATGGTTTCACTGTATGAAAACCTTAACCATTGTAGTCCTGCTAATCGTTAACCATACATCAATATAATTTTTGCCAAAAAGAAAGAATTACACAAATCATACAGTGAAATTGAAATCAAATAACATATATTAAAGGAAATCAAACATCAGAGTCATTACATGATCAATTCAGGGACACCCCCTGGCATTGGGGGGTTTAGCCTATCACATTATTTAAATCAGATACAAAGTAAAATTGAGACATTACAAAAAGGTCGGAATTTCGTTGATCTTCAATCGCATCCGCTCTTGAAGGATCTTCGTTCTTCTTCGCTTTTCACTGCTCCAATCTTGATCGTCTCCAATTTTATATCGTGTAAAAAGTCCCTTTCTCCATATCCAAATCCACTGTAAATAGTTCCTGATGACAATTTTCCTTGCGTAAAAGTCCAAAATGCCCTCCGGGATAAGTTGTGCCAAAAACAGCAAAAAATTGGAAAATCAAGTGCCCAAGTCAACATTGGTCGTGTCAGGAAACACGCCTGGCCGTGTTAGCTTCTGGGGAAACTATGCCTTGACACGCCCTTCAGGAAGGCTGACACGGGCCGTGTCAGCTGACACGGTCACCCGTGTCATCTCCCTGTTTTCCATTTCCATGCCTCTTCTCCTGACACGGCCCGTGTTGGCCAACACGGTGGCTGTGTCAGGGCTACTGTAAGTCCGTTTTTTCTTCTCCCGACGGGCCCGGAACGCCTATTTTGCTTGTCTATACCTCCGGTGCGCTTGTTTATACCTGAAACAGAAAGAACTACCACAAAAGGACATAAAATTGAGTATGATGATGCATATAACATGTACTCAACAAATAGAGACAACAACACTAAACATATAAATAACTAAACAAAACAATAAAATAAGTGAACTAATGTGTTACCGACTTCTTACAAAGGTGTCGAATAAGTGTCAGAAAATAAGGAGAATTGGAGACTGATCACCCCACTCGAGGCATTTGCAGGATATTCCTGTTTCTGAAGAAATTATTTGATGTCATGAAACCATGGTTTATTATCCACTTCTACCTCTATGGCTACGCAATAGGTAGGCTCATCCAAACGGTGAATTATTATAGTTGGCGCTTCTTTGTACCTTTTGACCTTAAACATGGATGATAAAGTGGCCAAGGCGTCCACTAGTTGATTCTCCTACCAAGGAATATAGTGGAAGGAAGTCTCATCAAAGTAAGTGATCATCTTACGGACGTGGTATTGGTATCGAATTAGCTTAGTGTCGCATTACGCGAAAAACAACCGGCGGGAAAAAGAAACAGAGCCGCCACCGTGCGTTATTTATCCCAAAGGAGGGAAAGGAAACGCTCGAAGTAAACCTGGAAAGGACATAGTCTCGCGACCAGAGATTGCAAGGATCGGGAGTCGGTTATGCGAAGGGAAGGTATTGGCACCCCTACGCATCCGTCGTACTCGACGGGATCCACGCTCAAAAGAATAGAAGAAAGGTTGCTAAATAACTGCTCATGAATGCATAAAACTGGAATGAAACACAGATGAAAGACGAAAGAAGGTAACTCGGCAGGAGGTCGCATCCTGGTCCTACGTAGTTTGTCAGAAACAAACATCAGAGTCGACGTAGTTCGGGAATAGGGGAAACGTGCTCGCTAGGATGTCGCATCCTATGCATACGTATCTTCTCTAACCAGAGAAAGAATCAGAGCACTCGTAGCTCGGCTAACGCACGCTAAAACAGAACATAAACAGGAAACCAACTGCCAATCGCTGGACTTACGTCAGACTCCGAACAAACAAACAACACGGGAAACCGACTGCCAATCGCTGGACTTACGTCAGACTCCAAACAAAGAAACACAGACAGGAAACCGAATGCCAATTGCTGGACTTACATCAGACTCCAAACACCCAACACGGGAAACCGACTGCCAATCGCTGGACTTATGTCAGACTCCAACAAGCAAACAAGAGGGTTGAAAAAGGAAAAGGGCGCCCGGAGAGATCTGCTCATCTCCTGCCTACGTACCTCATCTGGTATGACGATCAGGGCGACGTAGTTCCCCTTAACAGGGAAAGAACTTCTATCCTAACCAGAGACTAGGGGGATAACAGACTACTAGGGAGACTACGACTCGAGCCTAGAAGTTGTCATGCATACGATCCCTATGTTGAGGTCTCTAGTCCTAACCTGCGCAGGAAGCAAGCTATCCTAAACAGCACATAATCAAACACAAGCACAAGAGAGCAAGCACACACATTATACGCAAACAAGTGGCTCATACAAGGCTAGGCTTTAGTCAAGGGGTCAAATCAACCTCGACAAACAAGCCAACTGGACAGGGGTGTTGTTAGCTCTTAACCCTAACATTGAGAGTTAGGGTGAAGCAGATGAAATGGGAATGAGGGTAAGACCTCATAGCTCTTATCCCTGGCCTGGGAGAGCTTCAAGCAATGAAAGTGTGGGAGTCCAGAATGTGGGACTCTATTCCACAATGACTGACACAACAAGATCTTGGGTTTTTATTCAAAGTGCATCAACACATGGTGTGAGCAAGATGAAAGACACAACTGAATAGCAGGGGATGGATTGCACATCCCTTGTATCTGCCAATGCCTCTTCACTTAGGAGGTCCTTGAATGTACAAGGCATAAAGATAAACAAGCACAAACATTGCCTCTTAAGGAGGGCTTCAGACAGGTGCCTGCCAACATAACATGACAGGTCTTCCAGACTACATGAAGTCAGAGGTCATTACCTGGGTGGTATGCCAACCACAAGCAAAGCTAAGCAACTCAAGCAATGAGTTAAAGCTACTAAAGTACCTTCTTGAAGAACAGTTGGCTAAAACAGTGGGTTCAGGGCTCCAGTCACGTCCAGATCTACTCTATCAACTCTGGTATGAAGCTTTGTGCGTGTATGGATGCTTAAATCCTCTTGAATCCAGCTCAAACTCCATGTGCCATGTTCATCTTCAAGCTTAGTGTGTGTATGGTTCTGGCACGAATTGGACAAAATAACAGTTGATTCTTGCTCTAAACTCTACCAGGAACAACAATCTACCAAGAAAAATGATGTTTATGTGGAGAACTTTGAAGTTTTTTGTGAGAGAAAATTTGGAAGAAAACTCAAATTTTAGATCTAGAATCCTCTCTTCTGAGCCAAACAATTATCATTAAGCCTTTATACCCTCTGTTAATTAATCTGAGATTAATTTCAAGCCGTGGTTAATTGAGATTATGAAAATACAAGGTGTATGCACAAATTGCCATTTTCACCTCATGCATGGAATGGCTACGTGAACAGTACACAATAAGGGCCCAAATTCATTCAAAATCAGCCCATGCACACATTGGAATTGGAATTATATTCATGTGATCAACCAATTTTGATTTTGGCAATTTCCCTTCAAAAATAGCATGCATGAGCAAATGGTTGTGTGAATGAACTTCATGCCATGTAATGATGTATTTGGAAAGTATAAGTCATAAGGAGAACAATGCAAGAAGAGGCACTCAAATTGGAGTCTTGGTTCAAAAGATATGGCCTTTTGAAGTTTCATGCACACTTTGCTATGATTTGATCATAACTCCTTAACCATTCATCATAAATTCATGATCTTGGACTTTTTAGAAATGGGAGAGAAAGATCTTCAACTTTAATGTTGGACAAAATTTCATTTGAAGCTTCTTTGATGTTGGAAAGTTGAGTTGAAGTTGGTCCAAAAACTTGCCATTTTTGGAAACTTGAAATTACAGGTCATTTTCCATTTTTGGAAACTTTTGATCTGGCTTCAAAATCTTCAATGTAGACACTTTTCATGATGAATGAACCTCTTTTGGACATGAATGAATTGTCTCAGACCATTCCTCCACTTCCTAGCCCTCAGTTGACTTTTAGTTGACTTTTATGGGCCTCAGATGACTTGAAACTGCACTATGGACTTTGAGCCTCTAACACTTGGTCAAGTTGCTTCAAAATGAACCTTGGGTTCACACAAGCTCTCTAGAACAACCATAGGGACTTCATCTCATGGAAATGCTTGGTCTCTTGCACAGATGAATCCTCTTGATGCCAGTCTTGACTGATAAGATGCAAGGTACTATGCAATGTTAATGCAATGTTAATGCAATGTTAATGACCTAAAAATGAAATGAATGTACAAATGGGAGGTGAAAATTTGAGGTGCTACAGCTGCCCCTATTCAATCAACTAGGAGCCTGAACGGATGAGAGCAACGGCTGTTAGACCTTCAAGGTAAACAGGGATTGAATACCAAAGAACCGTAGAATTTGCACTCTGCGGGGGATGAATCAAAGAAACGCGAGGCCATTTACCGATGGCGGCTAGGAAACAACACCAACGGAAGCGGGACCATTTACCGATGGTGGCTTCAACTGGGAATTTGACATTAGAAGGAAGCAAGACCATTTACCGATGGCGGCTTTAAAAACAACTTGATATTTACCGATATCAACGTCAGCAAGACCATTTACCAATGGCTGCTGAGGAACTGATGTCTCAGAAAGCGAGGCCATTTACCAATGGCGACTAAGATGGGCATTCGATATTTACCGATATCGAAGAAAGCGAGGTCATTTACCGATGGCGGCTTGGAATAGTCGACTTGACATACACTGATATCAAGGAAGCGGGGCCACTTACCGATGGCAACTCCTACTGGGGAGGAAAAGGGTATTTACAACTGGAACCAGACAAGGCGTTTACCGACGACTCTACTGGGGATTTGATACTTATCAACACATAGATACATGACCAGACCTTTACCGATGACTGGAAAAAACTAGATGTTTACCGACATCGAAAGATGATGTTTACCGACATCAAAAAAGGATGACCAGACATTTACCGATGACTGGGGTGAGACTCGATGTTCACCGACATCGAAAGATGATGTTTACTGAATCAAAAAGACGACCAGACATTACGATGGCTGGGAAAAACAAGCACAACCAGACATTTACCGATGACTGGGAAAACTCGATGTTTACCGACATCGAAAGATGATGTTTACCGACATCAAAAAGACAACCAGACATTACGATGACTGGGAAAAACAAGCACAACCAGACATTTACCGATGACTAGGAAAAACTCGATGTTTATCGACATCGAAAGATGATGTTTACTGACACCAAGGAAAGAACACACACGGGTGTTGAGATGACACTTACCGGTATCACAAGGATGACATCCTCATATGTCAAAACAAGGCAGACGCTTGTCGGGGACTATGCTGGGGAGTCAATTAAGCTTTCCTTTCGCAGACGGATGAGGAAATAAACCTCTCTGGGGATTATCAATCCTGAACGCTGTCAGGAGCAACCGCTGCAGATGTTGAGAAATGATCCGCCTCTGCTGGGGATTTGATCCAATCTGGTTTAACACGTGTATGCATATGTTTGAGTTTTTCCATGGCGTAATGCTCCATATCGAATGGAAATGCTACGCGATTTGAGGATGCAAATGCAAATGATAATTACTATATGCAAGGTGCAAAGGGAGGAAAACTCCTACTGGGAAAGCACACGATCGCTTCCGAGTGAACAAATCCGATTTGATCTCCCAACTCTGTGGGGACAGCATAACAATTCTGCTGCGAATAGCTGCTGATCTGACATTCTGGGAACGACAGAGAAACCAACTCAACTAGGGAGCCATCTGTTGAGCGAGACACCCACCTCTCAATCATGCTGGGGAATAGCACTGCTGCTGGGGGAACAGATCCTTGCTGGGGATGACCTCTACTGAACCCGATCCGCTTGGGGATTCCGCTGGGGATAACTGCCAACTTCAGACTTGCTGGGGAAAACATTCACAACCCTGCTGGGGAAAGTGTAACCTTCAAACCATCCTCAACCCTGCTGGGGATTGCAATCAACTTCCGGCCTGACTGCTGAGGCAACAATGATCTTGGCCTTGCTGGGGAGACAAACCCTGAACTTGCTTTGGACAACCCAACTTCTCACACTACTGGATAATGTTAAACAAACTTTGAACAAACTGCGGCTCACCTGCTTTAGCCAGCAATCAAAGATATTAACCTGCAAAACAGCAAGACATACATGCCCCAGGGGATTGTACGGACAAAATACACCCACGTGTACTCAACATTCAAAATGATTTTCAAATGTTTTATCTTTCAGCATATTATTGTCTAGCCTTCATGTTTTTTATATGCAATGTTTATCAAAAATTCGGACGTTTTTGCAAACAAAACAGTAAAATAAAAACAAGAGAGCAATTTAGCTGAATAACGACTTTTATTGATTGAAAATGGGCCTATAAAGGCGAATACATCAGGAAGCAATTCCTAGGAAGAGGTAATTGTGCCAAAACAGGAAATAAACTATCCTATTGGCAATGTGAACACGGCATCCACTATTTTCCAATTCTGCTATGACTCGTATGTCCTCAATTTCCCCCAACTTCCTTGCTTTCTGAGAAGAACGATTGGACCGATCATATCCCTCAAGACAGTAGACACTGAAGCGTGATGAAGTACAGATAACTCAGACTGTAGCCTTCGCTTTAATCCCTCTTTTGCCTGGATCGCCCTTTCAGGTTTTCAATCCACCGGGATACCCATTTTTGCCTAAGCCGCCCTTGCGGGTTTTCGACTTACCGGGTGTACATATTCTTTTTATTCTTTATCCCTAACTTTTTCCCGAACCTTTCCATTCATTTTTTTTTGGTTCGCCGGGATGCCCTTTTTTGCCTGGACTCTTTTATTCTTTTCGTCCAGCGGGTCAATTTATGCGAAGTATTTTTTGACTACATCTGAGTTAACAGGGGATGGAAAATATTCACCACCCATAGTTGTTAGCATCAAGGCTCCACCAGAGAAAACCTTTTTAACAACACATGGACCTTCATAATTCGGAGTCCACTTGCCCCTGTTGTCTGTACCGGGAGGAAGGATCCTCTTCAAAACCAAATCACCTGTCTGATAGCTTCGAGGACGCACTTTCTGATCAAAGGCTTTCTTCATCCTTCTCTGATACAGTTGCCCATGGCACACGGCTGCTAATCGTTTCTCCTCAATAAGGCTCAACTCATTAAACCTCGTCCGGATCCACTCAGCTTCGTCTAGCTTAACATCCAGCAGGACCCTTAGCGAAGGAATCTCCACTTCAACAGGTAGGACAGCTTCCATACCATACACCAGGGAGTAAGGGGTTGCCCCGGTCGACGTACGTACTGAGGTACAGTACCCATACAAAGCGAAAGGCAATATCTCATGCCAATCCTCGTACGTCACGACCATCTTCTGCACAATCTTCTTGATGTTCTTGTTAGCCGCCTCTACAGCACCATTCATCTTCGGTCTGTAAGGAGAAGAATTGTGATGTTCGATCTTGAAGTCTCTACAGAGCTCTTTCAGTAATGATTCTCTCGGGAACCCCATAACGACAGATAATCTCTTTCTTAATGAATCGGGCAACCACTTGCTTGGTAACATTGGCATAGGAAGCTGCTTCCACCCACTTGGTGAAGTAGTCAATCGCAACCAGGATGAAGCGATGTCCCTTGGAAGCAGTAGGCTCAATCTTCCCAATCATATCAATGCCCCACATCGCGAATGGCCAAGGCGAATTCATAACATTCAGAGGGCTTGGTGGCACATGCACTTTATCAGCATAGATCTGGCATTTGTGGCATTTCCGAGAGTATTTGAAACAATCGGATTCCATGGTCATCCAGTAATAGTCGGCTCTCAATAACTTTTTGGACATGGCATGACCACCAGCATGGGTACCGAAAGATCCCTCGTGTACTTCCTGCATCAACATGTCTGCTTCGTGTCTATCCACGCATCTGAGCAAAAACATGTCAAAGTTCCTCTTGTATAACACATCATCCTGATTCAAATAAAAGCTTCCAGCTAGCCTTCTCAGGGTTTTCTTGCCATTCTTTGACGCTCCTTCAGGATACTCCTGACTCTTGAGGAAGTTCTTGATATTATAGTACCAAGGCTTCTCATCAACGCCAGACTCGACTGCAAACACATATGCAGGCCTCTCGAGTCGATTCACAGCAACATGTGGCACATGATTCCACCAATGAACTTTGATCATAGAAGACAAAGTAGCCAAGGCATCAGCCATCTGATTTTCATCTCGGGGGACATGATACAACTTCACTGTCTTGAAGAAAGTCAGGATCCTTCTGGTGTAATCTCGATAAGGAATCAAATGCGGCTGATGAGTATTCCAATCTCCATTGACTTGGTTAATCACTAGAGCGGAATCTCCATAAATGTCCAGAGTTTTGATTCTTAGATCGATGGCTTCTTCAATCCCCATGATACAAGCCTCATACTCAGCCTCGTTGTTGGTTACATCAAAAGTCAGTCTGGCAGAAAAAGGTATGTGTGCACCTTTAGGATTGATAAGTATTGCCCCAACACCGTTGCCATTCATATTTAACGCCCCATCAAACATCAATGTCCACTTGTCATCAGGATCCGGTCCTTCCTCGACAAGAGGCTCCTCACAATATTTCATCTTTAGATACATGATGTCTTCATCAGGGAATTCAAACATCATTGGCTGATAGTCATCAATCGGTTGCTCAGCAAGGTAATCAGACAGAACACTACCTTTGATGGCCTTCTGCGATGTATACTGGATATCATACTCTGTTAAAATCATCTGCCAACGAGCCACACGTCCGGTGAGAGTCGGCTTCTCAAAGATGTATTTCACTGGATCCATCTTAGAAATCAACAAGGTAGTATGGTTCAACATATATTGTCTCAGTCGGCGAGCAGCCCATGCCAAAGCACAGCAAGTTTTCTCAAGCAGTGAATATCTTGTTTCACAGTCGATAAACTTTTTGCTAAGGTAGTATATTGCATTCTCTTTTCGACCAGACTCGTCATGCTGTCCCAATACACACCCCATCGAATTCTCGGTTACTGAAAGGTACATTATCAGAGGCCTCCCAGGAACTGGAGGTATAAGGATTGGAGGTTTCTGCAAATACTCTTTTATCTTATCAAAAGCTTTTTGACAGTCATCATTCCACCTGATTGCTTGATCTTTTCTCAGCAATTTGAATATCGGTTCACATGTAGCGGTTAGGTGAGATATGAACCGTGCAATGTAGTTCAGTCTCCCTAAAAACCCACGGACCTGCTTTTCCATTTTTGGTTCAGGCATTTCTTGAATAGCTTTTACTTTCGCCGGATCAACCTCAATCCCTTTCTCACTGACAATGAAGCCTAACAGCTTCCCGGATCTCACCCCAAACGTACACTTGTTTGGATTCAGCCTCAGTTTGAACTTTCTCAGCCTTTCAAACAACTTCTGCAAGTTTACCAGGTGCTCCTCTTCTGTATGAGACTTCGCAATCATATCATCCACGTACACTTCAATCTCTTTGTGCATCATGTCATGAAAGAGAGTCGTCATAGCCCTCTCATAGGTAGCACCGGCATTCTTCAGCCCAAATGGCATCACCTTATAGCAGAACGTGCCCCAAGGTGTAATGAATGTCGTCTTTTCCATGTCTTCTGGCGCCATCTTGATCTGATTATAACCAGAGAATCCATCCATGAAAGAGAAAACCGAAGATTGAGCCGTGTTATCAACCAATACATCAATGTGAGGTAATGGGAAGTCATCTTTCGCACTGGCTCTGTTTAAATCTCGGTAATCGACACACATCCTGACTTTACCATCCTTCTTCGGCACGGGAACGATGTTGGCTACCCAAGGAGGATAACTGGTAACTGCCAGAAAACCTGCATCCCACTGCTTTTGAACCTCCTTTTTGATCTTGACAGCCATATCAGGACTAGTTCTGCGAAGCTTCTGCTTTACCGAAGGGCAATCTTCTCTGAGAGGTAGCCTGTGCACCACGATATCTGTATCCAAACCAGGCATATCTTGATACGACCATGCGAATATCTCCACATATTCTCTCAGCATTTCAATCAGCCCTCTCTTGACAGATTCCTCTAAAGCAGCCCCGATCTTGATCTCTTTCCTGGCGTCCTCAGTACCCAGGTTAACGACTTCCAACTCTTCCTGATGAGGTTGGATGACACTTTCCTCCTACTTCAATAATCTGACCAGTTCTTTAGGGAGTTCACAATCTTCCTCACTCTCCTCTTCAGCTTGGTAGATGGGATTATCGAAATCATACCGAGCCATAACAAAATTGTTTTTAATGGAGTCCGCAAGATCAATTCTGCACGAACGATGTTCAATGCTTTATTTTAGAAAATGAAAAAAAAAAGAAAATTACTCTGTCTGAAGAGTAACTTAGACCATCTCTTCGACTGTCCAATTATTCACCGTCTCCCCCGGAGCACACGGGCACACCCAATTGTCCACATCATAATCACTGTCACCATCTTCACTACCGGTTGCAAAGACGTCACCATGATTCATCAATCCAGCGCTGGTGAAGGTACTCGGCCCTTTCTGCTCACCCTGCTCTGCCTGAAGAGGCTGATAACCAATACCAAATTTGTCTTCTTTGACGGGCAAGTCAACCATCTTGCCCCAGCCTTCTGCATTGCCAGAATTAACAACTTCCACAGCCTGCTTGTATGACGCGATTGAGGCACTTGGCTTCTTCTGCTCAGCAAAAGCCACCTTCTCAATAGCAACGGTCTCAAACGCTTGGCACAGAGTTTCATGGATCTCGCCATCCACCTCCACATACTTGAAAGAGGATAAATGACTCACCAGAATGTCCTCCTCGCCGCACACAGTTACAATCTGACCGTTCCATACATACTTCAGCTTCTGATGGAGAGTTGACGACACTGCTCCAGCCCCATGTATCCAGGGACGCCCCAATAAACAACTATATGCTGGTTGAATATCCATCACATAGAAGATAATATCAAACACCTCCGGGCCAATCTTAACTGGCAACGTGACTTCACCGAAGACTGATCGCTTGGATCCATCAAAAGCACGAACAATGAGATCACTCGGAGTGAGGACAACCCCTTCAACATCAATCTTGCTCAAAATCTTCTTGGGCAACACATTCAACGAGGATCCAGTATCCACCAACACATGTGACAATACTGCGCCCTTGCACTCCATAGTGATATGCAGATCTTTGTTATGGTTGCGACCCTCAGGTGTCAAATCCAGGTCCGTGAACCCCAAACCATGCCGTGTGCTGACATTCGCAATAACACCCTCCAACTGGTTGACAGAAATCTCCTGAGGCACGTAAGCCAAATTCAACATTTTTAGCAAGGCATTACGGTGTGCCTCAGAGCACAATAGCAATGAGAGTATAGAAATCTTGGACGGAGTTTGATTCAGCTGATCCACAATCTTATAATCACTCTTCTTAATGATCTTCATAAACTCCTCCACATCTTTCTCAAATGAACCCTCAGGCGCCTCCTTTTGTACAGGTTCTTCCTCAACCACAGCTTGCTTTCCCTTTGCTTTGGCAAGAGCCTCAGCGTTGTTATCTCTCAAAGTCTGTGGTGCAAATAGACGACCACTCCTTGTAAAACCCCCAGGTCCTCCCACATTGTCCACAGCCGGACCGACGGTTACTGGAGCTCTACTTGGCAAACCAATGGTCACTGGAGCCTGATTCACTGGTCTTGTCTGATTTTCCGACCTTCTGTTGTTATGGTAAGCATTGTCATATTTCCAAGGAACGGCCCTACTATTCTCAACAGATCTTCCCCTATAAGCAACAATAGTAGTAGGAGTACCAACCGTTACTGGCGCAGATATGGTCACCGGAGTACCAACGGTTGCGGCCGCATTAACAATTCTCGGGGCACGTCCAGGACCCTCGGACGACTTGAAATAAATGGTGATAGTTGAGACCACCCCACGACCTTTCTCATCCTGAGTAAACTGCAGGCAACCCTCATCAATCAAACCCTGGATACCTCTCCTCAGCTTGACACAACCATTCTCTTGATTAATACAATCTGAGCAACCTTCATCACAACCCGGGAACACTCCCCCTTTCAACAAACGTTCTTTTACTACCAACAGCGAAGTCTGAACCTCATCAACACTGACTATCAAATCTAAGGCCTCCTCACTTTCCATATTATTCACCCTATGCCCACCATGATGAGGCATAGGATTATTCACAACATTCGGCACCGGAGCAAAGTTGATTGTCTTGGCATCAATCAGATCTTGGACCTTATGATGAAAAGCCCTACAGTTAATTCAATATGGTGCCCCGGTGCACCGGAATGGAAGTCACAATGGACATTGGCATCATACCCAGCAGGTATCTTCGTCAACGGAGCCATAGTGCGTAATTCAACAAACCCTAACCTGAGCAATTCAGGAAGCAATTCAGCGTATGTCATCGGCAACGGGTCGAAACGATGATCCGGCATTCTCTGTCTCGGCTGAAATGGACATTGTTGTTGTTGTTGTTGTTGTGGTGGTGGTGGTCCTCTTTGTTGTTGCTGTTGTCGTGGTTGAGGTGCTGGGATAGTTACAGCAGCAACCTGACGGTACTGTCCTCTGTTCATACTTCTCCTATGATGCACAGCATTTGTTTCACCTTCCCTTCTTCGGGGTGCCCCAGCAAATGGCTTTTTTGAACTGGAAGATGAAGAACTAGAATCTTGAATCTTCCCTGCTTTGATGAGACTTTCAGTCCTCTCTCCACAGATAACAACGTCCGAAAAGCTACCGAACGGGAAACTCCCCATACGGTCCATAAACACTCCTTGTAGGGTCCCGATGAACATATCGGTCAGCTCTCTCTCCAGCACAGGAGGTTCACCCTTGCAGCTAACTCACGCCATCTCTGGGCGTACTCCTTGAAACTTTCACCAGATTTTTGGAATAAGCTCTGTAGTTGGGTTCTGCTCGGAGCCATATCCATATTATGCTTATATTGTCTCAGGAAGGCTTCACCCAAGTCCCTCCAACTTCTAACAGATTCTCTCTTCAACTCCATGTACCAGTCCAAGGAGGCTCCAGACAAGCTGTCCTGGAAAAAGTACATCCACATCTTCTCATCGTCTGTATAGGTGGAGATCTTTCTGAAATAAGCCTGCACATGAGTGCGAGGACAAGAAGTGCCATTATATTTGTCAAAGGATGGCGCCTTGAATTTGTAAGGAATCCTCAGCCCATCAACCAAACCCATATTCATAACATCGAACCCCAAAGAGTTCTGACATTCCATAGCATGGATTTTCTCAGCTAGGGCATCAACTTTTCTATCCCTCTCTTCAATCCTTCCAACCTCATCATCATCACTGAGGAGAGTAAACATATCTTCCTGTCTGTCAACCAACGGATCAGGCTGGCGAGCTGGAGCACGGGTCACTCTGGCATTAGCAGTCTCTGGAGCAATGGGTTGTCCGTTGATTCTGATACCCCTCAACTCATCACCCACAGCATAGTTGTTGATGGGAATAGCAACAGTAACATTGTCGTTGATTGGGCCTCCCTCTGGCAAAGTATGGTTGACGGGTGGCATTGCAGCTTCCTGTCTCTGAACCAGGGCTCGAAGTTCCTCTTGCCCTTGCGCAACCCCTTGCATCATATTCATAAACTGGGCCATGTTAGCCCTCATCTCAGCCAACTCAGCTTGAACTTGATCCATGTCTCTCTGTTGATTCTGTTGATTCAACCTGGTCGCGTAGCGGTGCGGACGACGATCAGCAATCCTGCCTGAAACAGGAACCAGAATGAGAAGTCTTCTTCAAGAATACCTGTGATGCAAGAATGATATGTGTATGATGCACATGATGCGTATGATGCATATGATATGTTTTATCATTTCCCAAGCATTCAAGAGCCTTATTCACTTCGGAAAAATGGCAACCTGCAACAACAAAGAAGCAACCTACACAGGATAATGAGCAAAAGGTGAAACATCAACAATCTCATCTATAGATATGAGCAAATAAAGATCCTACAAACATGGTTCAATCACAAATTCAAATCATCATAGAAGGACAAGGAATCCCTTCCAACAATCCTGGAGGTGATTCTCAAAATAAACAACAAGACAAAACTAAGAAGGTCGTCCTCCAGGAATGAGAGTCTTCAGGTACTGGCACTGATCAATCAACCGGTCACATTCTGAGCAATCAGGTAAAGGGGTGATCTTCTCCTTCAATTGCCTTCTGAGCTCCGCAACTTCTTCTCCAAGCTGGTTCTCTGATGTAAGCCTCAGGTCTACCTCCTTCTTTAACTGAGTATCCTTGTCTTTAAGTTGCCTTTCCAAATCTCGTATCTTCTTCTGGTAATTGGCTTCCGCTCTTTGCAACCTCAAACGCTCACGGTGTTCTCCATCCAACATTGCTTCTACCTCTTCATAGGACCTCTTTTTGCTTCCCAATCTACTAGCACTTTCACCTTGTACTCCTTTGAGTTTGTGAGCCAAACTCAACTTATCAGCTTTGGCTTTGTAAAGCTCCATCTGGATCTCTTGTTCCTTCTCTTTCAACCGACGATTCTCCATTAAGGCTTGTTTATAATACTCAGCAGACACATTCTCAGAAAGGATCAAAGGCGGTTGCTCCTGCAATGGTTCCATCCTATAATAGGGCAACAACAATGTCTCAACTCTATTCTTGACCCAATCAATGTAGGCAGGCATAGCAATAGCAAACTTCTTCCCTAGAACAGATCCATCCTTGACACCAATAGTCTTCCAAGCTCTTCCTACCTGCTCCAATCTGGCTGGATCACTCCGCTTATCAAAGTACACACTCTCAGCTATCTCAGCATCTAACGGTCTTCCATTCATGACAAACCCCAACTGACGGAGAGAAAGAACTGGGTTGTAATTGATGCAACCCCTGGTTCCTATGAGTGGAACATTACGAAACCCTCCACAACTCATAATGACATTACGCACATTCATCCTGTAAGCTTGCCACTTGATATCATAGGATGTGAGCGACATAATCCTCTGAGTCCACTTATGAGTGTTCTGAGTATCCACAAAAGGTCCACTGGTTGGCAGAAAGGACAAGAACCACCTGAGTAGCAAAGGGAGACAACACCTGATAGCTCCACCCTTACCATGCCTGCTGTGGACAACATAATAAGTGTCAGCTAACAAAGTAGGAACCGGGTTTCCTCCAATGAAAATAGTGATCGCTGCAAGGTCCACAAAATTAGGCATACTCGGGAACAAGACAACTCCATAGATCATGACAGCTAACTGAGCATTGAAAGCTTCCCAATTCCCTTTCTTCGCTTCCTCCTTAGCCATGCTTACCAAGTACTTCAAAGACAAACCCACAACATCACCGCTCGGTTTCCAATTATCACTCACTTCCTTGATACTCAAATAAAGAGCCTTAGCAACAACCCTGAAATCAACCTCCTTTGGCACATCCAGGAAGGGCACCTGGTACTTGATAGGGACATTCATCAGGATAGAATACTCTTCAAGAGTGGGCGCCAACTGGTAATCCTGAAAAGTGAAGCAACGGAGCTCTGGGTCATAGAACTGTAAGAGAGTCTGCAACGGTACTAGGTCAACCACCATCTTCAACAACATCAGAATATCCCCATACTGATCATCAAACCCCTTCTGATTACCACCGGTCACAAGATTGCTCAACTCTACCAAAGAGGTCAATGGCTCACGGTGAAAACTGTAGGTGTCAGTCTTCCTCTTCAACTCTGGAATAGTTGCCATCTCTCACTGTGAACAGACTCCTGAATGAACCTGAGAAATGATATGCATGTACAAGTTAGTTTTTTTCCTTTTTTCCATTTTTTTTTTGCATTATTTTTTTGAAAGTAAACATGCTATGATGCAAATGATGCAATTATGACTGGTTGGCTGTGTATCACGGAGCACAGGATCAGAACTTCGGCATCGGAACCGGAACCCACAAACCAAGGTCATCTGAAACCCATACTTCTGAACCAAGTTACCATCAGGACCAAACAGAAGTCACCACCAGAATACAGTCACCAACAAATCAAGTCACCAACGGTACCTGTAATGATTCAATCCCTCCCCACTCGCGGGTGCCATCTAGGCCAGGGTAAGGTCAAGAGAAACGCAGGATAAACAATCCTTTCAAGAATATCATCATATACACACCAGATGTATGCAACGATAATACCCCATCAGAATCTGAACTGCTCGTGATATCATGTTCCGCTAAGTGGCGCCATACCACCCGCTTCCCATGAATCACTCTATTCCTAGGTGTCCTAAAGTTCACTCATAGCCTGGGTATTGGGCCTTTTACCTCTTGTAACTCCCACCCAACAGAGAGACAGATACACAGCCAACACAATGAAAGTATGATGCGTGCAAACATAAATGCAAACATATACAATCACAGCATGATAATAAATGCAATAAATAAAACAGTAAAAGCAACCAAACCCTATCCTAAAGAGCGCTAGGATTGACTCGCTTAGGGAAGATGGACCAGCAATAGGTCAACTTCTCGGGATGGTCCCCAGCAGAGTCGCCAGTTGTCGCATTACGCGAAAAACAACCGGCGGGAAAAAGAAACAGAGCCGTCACGGTGCGTTATTTATCCCAAAGGAGGGAAAGGAAACGCTCGAAGTAAACCTGGAAAGGACATGGTCTCGCGACCAGAGATTGCAAGGATCGGGAGTCGGTTATGCGAAGGGAAGGTATTAGCACCCCTACGCATCTGTCGTACTCGACGGGATCCACGCTCAAAAGAATAGAAGAAAGGTTGCTAAATAACTGCTCATGAATGCATAAAACTGGAATGAAACACAAATGAAAGACGGAAGAAGGTAACTCGGCAGGAGGTCGCATCCTGGTCCTACGTAGTTTGTCAGAAACAAACATCAGAGTCGACGTAGTTCGGGAATAGGGGAAATGTGCTCGCTAGGATGTCGCATCCTATGCATACGTATCTTCTCTAACCAGAGAAAGAATCAGAGCACTCGTAGCTCGGCTAACGCACGCTAAAACAGAACACAAACAGGAAACCAACTGCCAATCACTGGACTTAGGTCAGACTCCGAACAAACAAACAACACGGGAAACCGACTGCCAATCGCTGGACTTACGTCAGACTCCAAACAAAGAAACACAGACAGGAAACCGAATGCCAATTGCTGGACTTACATCAGACTCCAAACACCCAACACGGGAAACCGACTGCCAATCGCTGGACTTATGTCAGACTCCAACAAGCAAACAAGAGGGTTGAAAAAGGAAAAGGGCGCCCGGAGAGATCTGCTCATCTCCTGCCTACGTACCTCATCTGGTATGAGGATCAGGGCGACGTAGTTCCCCTTAAGACCTCGGAGGGAAACCTTTTGTATTCAATCTAACCTCTAAGTCCTTAAGTGATTAAAATGAAACCAAGCTCAAAAACTTGATTGGAAAAATAGCAAGTGTACTATTTTCGTTGATGTAGTAATAAGAGGGATGTTTCCCAAAGAACGATCTCGAGGATTGCGCAGCAATATAAAGATAAACAGTCACTCAATTGAACAAAAGTTATAGTTATGGTTTTGAAGAAATCACTGTAAGGAAAAATATAACAAATAAATATTTTCACAAGTTAATATGACATGCCAAGGAAGGTGTATAAAAATCTCCTGTAGTGACCCTTGAGTGTATATCTCCTTAATACTGAACATTGTTTCAATTATCGGATCTTAAGATTATTTCCCCCTAAGACCTCGGAGGGAAACCTTTGGTATTCAATCTAACCTCTAAGTCCTTAGGTGATTAAAATGAAACCAAGCATTTTAAATTAACAAGAATAATCTAATAACCATAGGGTATCCCTAGTCCTAGGCGATCTCTACTATGGTTTCACTATATGAAAACCTTAACCATTGTAGTCCTGCTAATCGTTAACCATACATCAATATAATTTTTTCCAAAAATAAAGAATTACACAAATCATACAGTGAAATTGAATTCAAATAACATATATTAAAGGAAATCAAACATCAGAGTCATTACATGATCAATTCAGGGACACCCCCTGGCATTGGGGGGTTTAGCCTATCACATTATTTAAATCAGATACAAAGTAAAATTGAGACATTACAAAAAGGTCGGAATTTCGTTGATCTTCAATCGCATCCGCTCTTAAAGGATCTTCGTTCTTCTTCGTTTTTCACTGCTCCAATCTTGATCGTCTCCAATTTTATATCGTGTAAAAAGTCCCTTTCTCCATATCCAAATCCACTGTAAATAGTTCCTGATGACAATTTTCCTTGCGTAAAAGTCCAAAATGCCCTCCGGGATAAGTTGTGCCAAAAACAGCAAAAAAATTGGAAAATCAAGTGCCCAAGTCAACATTGGTCGTGTCAGGAAACACGCCTGGCCGTGTTAGCTTCTGGGGAAACTATGCCTTGACACGCCCTTCAGGGAGGCTGACACGGGCCGTGTCAGCTGACACGGTCACCCGTGTCATCTCCCTGTTTTCCATTTCCATGCCTCTTCTCCTGACACGGCCCGTGTTGGCCAACACGGTGGCTGTGTCAGGGCTACTGTAAGTCCGTTTTTTCTTCTCCCGACGGGCCCGGAACGCCTATTTTGCTTGTCTATACCTCCGGTGCGCTTGTTTATACCTGAAACAGAAAGAACTACCACAAAAGGACATAAAATTGAGTATGATGATGCATATAACATGTACTCAACAAATAGAGACAACAACACTAAACATATAAATAACTAAACAAAACAATAAAATAAGTGAACTAATGTGTTACGGACTTCTTACAAAGGTGTCGAATAAGTGTCAGAAAATAAGGAGAATTGGAGACTGATCACCCCACTCGAGGCATTTGCAGGATATTCCTGTTTCTAAAGAAATTGTTTGATGTCATGAAACCATGGTTTATTATCCACTTCTACCTCTATGGCTACGCAATAGGCAGGCTCATCCAAACGGTGATTTATTATAGTTGGCGCTTCTTTGTACCTTTTGACCTTAAACATGGATGATAAAGTGGCCAAGGCGTCCACTAGTTGATTCTCCTACCAAGGAATATAGTGGAAGGAAGTCTCATCAAAGTAAGTGATCATCTTACGGACGTGGTATTGGTATCGAATTAGCTTAGTGTCGCATTACGCGAAAAACAACCGGCGGGAAAAAGAAACAGAGCCGCCACCGTGCGTTATTTATCCCAAAGGAGGGAAAGGAAACGCTTGAAGTAAACCTGGAAAGGACATAGTCTCGCGACCAGAGATTGCAAGGATCGGGAGTCGGTTATGCGAAGGGAAGGTATTAGCACCCCTACGCATCCGTCGTACTCGACGGGATCCACGCTCAAAAGAATAGAAGAAAGGTTGCTAAATAACTGCTCATGAATGCACAAAACTGGAATGAAACACAGATGAAAGACGGAAGAAGGTAACTCGGCAGGAGGTCGCATCCTGGTCCTACGTAGTTTGTCAGAAACAAACATCAGAGTCGACGTAGTTCGGGAATAGGGGAAACGTGCTCGCTAGGATGTCGCATCCTATGCATACGTATCTTCTCTAACTAGAGAAAGAATCAGAGCACTCGTAGCTCGGGTAACGCACGCTAAAACAGAACACAAACAGGAAACCAACTGCCAATCGCTGGACTTACGTCAGACTCCGAACAAACAAACAACACGGGAAACCGACTGCCAATCGCTGGACTTACGTCAGACTCCAAACAAAGAAACACAGACAGGAAACCGAATGCCAATTGCTGGACTTACATCAGACTCCAAACACCTAACACGGGAAACCGACTGCCAATCGCTGGACTTATGTCAGACTCCAACAAGCAAACAAGAGGGTTGAAAAAGGAAAAGGGCGCCCGGAGAGATCTGCTCATCTCCTGCCTACGTACCTCATCTGGTATGAGGATCAGGGCAACGTAGTTCCCCTTAACAGGGAAAGAACTTCTATCCTAACCAGAGACTAGGGGGATAACAGACTACTAGGGAGACTACGACTCGAGCCTAGAAGTTGTCATGCATACGATCCCTATGTTGAGGTCTCTAGTCCTAACCTGCATAGGAAGCAAGCTATCCTAAACAGCACATAATCAAACACAAGCACAAGAGAGCAAGCACACACACTATACGCAAACAAGTGGCTCATACAAGGCTAGGCTTTAGTCAAGGGGTCAAATCAACCTCGACAAACAAGCCAACTGGACAGGGGTGTTGTTAGCTCTTAACCCTAACATTGAGAGTTAGGGTGAAGCAGATGAAATGGGAATGAGGGTAAGACCTCATAGCTCTTATCCCTGGCCTGGGAGAGCTTCAAGCAATGAAAGTGTGGGAGTCCAGAATGTGGGACTCTATTCCATAATGACTGACACAACAAGATCTTGGGTTTTTATTCAAAGTGCATCAACACATGGTGTGAGCAAGATGAAAGACACAACTGAATAGCAGGGGATGGATTGCACATCCCTTGTATCTGCCAATGCCTCTTCACTTAGGAGGTCCTTGAATGTACAAGGCACAAAGATAAACAAGCACAAACATTGCCTCTTAAGGAGGGCTTCAGACAGGTGCCTGCCAACATAACATGACAGGTCTTCCAGACTACATGAAGTTAGAGGTCATTACCTGGGTGGTATGCCAACCACAAGCAAAGCTAAGCAACTCAAGCAATGAGTTAAAGCTACTAAAGTACCTTCTTGAAGAACAGTTGGCTAAAACAGTGGGTTCAGGGCTCCAGTCACGTCCAGATCTACTCTATCAACTCTGGTATGAAGCTTTGTGCGTGTATGGATGCTTAAATCCTCTTGAATCCAGATCAAACTCCATGTGCCATGTTAATCTTCAAGCTTAGTGTGTGTATGGTTCTAGCACGAATTGGACAAAATAACAGTTGATTCTTGCTCTAAACTCTACCAGGAACGACAATCTACCAAGAAAAATGATGTTTATGTGGAGAACTTTGAAGTTTTTTATGAGAGAAAATTTGGAAGAAAACTCAAATTCTAGATCTAGAATCCTCTCTTCTGAGCCAAACAATTATCATTAAGCCTTTATACCCTCTATTAATTAATCTGAGATTAATTTCAAGCCATGGTTAATTGAGATTATGAAAATACAAGGTGTATGCACAAATTGCCATTTTCACCTCATGCATGGAATGGCTACGTGAAAAGTACACAATAAGGGCCCAAATTCATTCAAAATTAGCCCATGCACACATTGGAATTGGAATTATATTCATGTGATCAACCAATTTTGATTTTGGCAATTTCCCTTCAAAAATAGCATGCATGAGCAAATGGTTGTGTGAATGAACTTCATGCCATGTAATGATGTATTTGGAAAGTATAAGTCATAAGGAGAACAATGCAAGAAGAGGCACTCAAATTGGAGTCTTGGTTCAAAAGATATGGCCTTTTGAAGTTTCATGCACACTTTGCCATGATTTGATCATAACTCCTTAACCATTCATCATAAATTCATGATCTTGGACTTTTTGGAAATGGGAGAGAAAGATCTTCAACTTTAATGTTGGACAAAATTTCATTTGAAGCTTCTTTGATGTTGGAAAGTTGAGTTGAAGTTGGTCCAAAAACTTGCCATTTTTGGAAACTTGAAATTACAGGTCATTTTCCATTTTTGGAAACTTTTGATCTGGCTTCAAAATCTTTAATGTAGACACTTTTCATGATGAATGAACCTCTTTTGGACATGAATGAATTGTCTCAGACCATTCCTCCACCTCCTAGCCCTCAGTTGACTTTCAGTTGACTTTTATGGGCCTCAGATGACTTGAAACTGCACTATGGACTTTGAGCCTCTAACACTTGGTCAAGTTGCTTCAAAATGAACCTTGGGTTCACACAAGCTCTCTAGAACAACCATAGAGCCTTCATCTCATGGAAATGCTTGGTCTCTTGCACAGATGAATCCTCTTGATGCCAGTCTTGACTGATAAGATGCAAGGTACTATGCAATGTTAATGCAATGTTAATAACCTAAAAATGAAATGAATGTACAAATGGGAGGTGCAAATTTGAGGTGTTACACTTAGCATTATGGGTTCCCCATTCTCCCTTGATTTGATTGATGACAAGAGCTGAGTCTCCATATACTTCTAGGATCTTGATTCTTAAGTCGATGGCTTTTTCAATCCCTAGGATACATGCCTCATATTCCGCCATGTTGTTTGTATAAGTAAAGCATAACCTAGTCGTGAAGGGAATATGGTACCTTGTTGGGGAGGTTATTACGGCTCCAATTCCATGTCCGATTGCGTTTAAGGCACCATCGAATACCATTTCCATTGTGATCCTGGTTCGGGTCCTTCATCGGGACCTAGGGTCTCGCAATACCTTATCACTATAATATCTTTTCCAGGAAAGTCAAACTGTATAGGGTGATAATCTTATGTTGGTTGATGTGTGAGATAATCTGCTGACACACTCCCTTTTATGGCTTTTTGTGTGACATATTGGATGTCGTATTCTGTTAGTAACATTTACCACATGCTATTTTCCCAGTTACTACAAGCTTCTCGAAGATATACTTGATAGGATCCATTCAGGATATCAATATAGTAGTATGACACACCATATATTGTCTGAGTCGTCGGGCAGCCCAAACTATGGCGTGCTCCCTTTTTCTGGTATCATCGTGTTGTCCTAGTACACATGTCATAGAGTTGTCAAGTACTATTAGGTACATTATAAGTGGTCTTCTTGGGACTGGTGGTACCAAGATAGGTGGCTCTTGTAGATATTCCATTATTTTATCAAAGGCCTTTTGACAACCTTCATTCCATTCGATGGCTTTATTTTTCCTGAGTAACTTGAAGATTGGTTCACACGTAGTTGTAAGATGTGAGATGAACCTAGAAATGTAATTCAATCTCCCCATAAACCCTCGAACCTCTTATTTGTCCTTGGAGCTGCCATCTCTTGGATATCTTTCACTTTATCGGGATCGACTTTAATTCCTCTCTAGATGACTATGAACCCTAATAACTTTCCTGATCTTACCCCAAAGGTACATTTTGTTGGATTCAGACGTAACTTGCACTTTCTTAGACGATCGAATAGTTTTTGTAGGTTGACTATGTGATCCTCTTCGGTCTGTGATTTGGAAATCATATCATCAACGTAGACCTCTATTTCTTTATGGATCATGTCATAGAACAGGTTCACCATGGCCCTTTGATATGTCTCTCCGACATTTTCAATCCGAAAGACATTACTTTATAGCAAAAGGTGCCCCAGGGAGTGATAAACGTAGTTTTCTCCATGTCTGCAGGATCCATTTTTATCTGGTTATAACCAGAGAATCCATCCATGAAAGAGAAGAGTGAGAACTGAGTGTTGGTATCTACTAGTATGTCAATGTGTGGTAATGGAAAGTCGTCTTTAGGATTGTCTCTATTCAAATCCAGATAATTTACACACATTCTGACCTCACCGTCTTTCTTTGGAACGGGAACAATGTTAGCCATCCACTCTGGATATTTTGCAATGACTAAGAACCCATCATCGAGTTGTTTTCTGACCTCTTCCTTGATTTTGAGAGACATGTTTAGCCTGGTTCTTCTTAATTTTTGCTTAACTGGCGGACATTCTGGTTTGAGCGTCTGTGTTTAACTCTGGTATATCCTAGTATGACCAAGCAAACACATCTGAGTATTCATGTAAGAGCTCGATCAACCTTTTCTTGACTTCACCTTTCAAGGAAGTGCCGACCTTAACCTCCTTCTTGTTTTCTTCGGTCCCCAGATTGATCACATCCACTAGTTCCTTATGAGGTTGAATTTCTTTGTCCTCTTGCTTCAGCAGCCTTGGGAACTCTTCTAGCAGTTCACAATCGTCCTCATCACCCTTTTTTGCTTGGTTAATTGGGAATTCAAAGTTATAAGGGGTTATAGAAGTGTCATTTTCAATAGGTTCATTCATTAATCTGCATGAGAAAGATTTTTCTATATTATTATCTTTTGGATGATTTGATAGAAATGAAAGAGTAATGCCATTTTTGAAAAGAAGCTTTAAAATGAAAGAAAAGGATCTTGATTAAAAACAAAAATTCAATTTTATTCATAAATAAGTTCTTGAAACGAATGGGGCCCTACAAAGCTTGTCCATTTGCCTTGGGCATAGAAAAAGGACTTATTATTATTTTAAAAACAGTAAATTACGTCGAACTAGAAATCATATATGGGATCTTGATGGCCTCCCAATTGCTAAGAGTTATATCTGGTGAGCAGTGGCACACCAAGTTGGGTATCCCTTTTTCTTCTTCTTCGACCATAGCCACTTGACTTTCATCCCTATATCCCTCATTGTGGAAGGTTTCTAGAATTGTACAAAGCTTCTTCTAATCTGTCTTTTGAACTCCTTAATTAGCTAGTTTGTAACCCAGTCTGAGCCGGTCCTTTTTCTCTGGTATCTCCAACAGCTTTCCCCAGCCCTGGGTATCTCTACCCTTGATCAATTTTGACATCTTTTCCGATGGGGATATTGATTTTTCTTTCCTTCGACTGATTGTTGCAATCTCTAAGGATTGAAAAGGTATTTTTAATATTTCTCCATCCGCTTTTATGTATCTGAAGGATGAGAGGTGGCTAACGAACATGTCCTCTTCCCCTTCGATGGTTATTAGCTTATCATTGATTATGAATTTCAACCTATGGTGTAAGGTTGAATTTACACCTCCAGTGGCATGAATCCAAGGTCGTCTTATGAGACAACTATAGGATGGATTGATGTCCATTACTTGAAAATTGACCATAAAGGTATGAGGTCCCATAGTTATTGGTAAATCGACTTCCCCAATTACCATCCTCTTCGAACCATCAAAAACCTTTACCACCAAAGCTTTCATGGAAGTTCTTACATTTTTCAGTTTTCCCAGAGTATTTTTAGGAATGACATTTAGAGACGATCATATGTCCACCAATACCGTTGATAGGAGACTATCTCGGCATTTGACGGATATGTGTAAAGCTTTGTTATGAGCATGTCCCTCTGGTGGTAATTCATCATTGCTAAACCCTAAACAACTACTAGCGGTGATATTAGCCACCACATCAAAGAACTGATTTACTGTTATATCTTGAGTAACATGGGCTTCATGTAATATTTTCAACAAGGACTCTCTATGAGCTTCAGAGCTTAACAATAGAGATAGTATGGATATTGTGGATGGTGTTTGACTCAATTGGTCTACCACATTATAGTCTCTCTTTTCATCAACCTTAAGAATTCTTCGACTTCTCCTAGAGGTATGTTCTTTCTGGACGATTTAAAATCCTTCTCTTTTGAATTTTTAGGTGTCTTTTCTTTCAATTGTAGCCCCCGAAGAAAACACTCTTCCCCTTCGGGTCATGCCCCCAATTCCATCAATATTAGTGATTGTTGGTTCTAGCACTATAGGTTTGTCTCTTACATATGTTGCAGAGTTATAATTCTAAGGTACATGCCTAGTGATTTCGCATGGGAACGGTGCAGGAACATGGAAGACAATAGGGTCCTCTAACTTCACTGGTATTTGGAATGGAACTTGAGGCGGAATTGGGACCGGTATTTGCATTGATGTCTGGGAAGACCTTTGAAATAGTGATGGAGTTTCCACTTGCTGGTAGGGGATCTCAAAAGGTGTGTGCCCTTGGGATTCTATGAATGAGACATCTTTTAACTTCCTGGTATACCTGATTAGAACCAAACCTTCATTCATCATTTGTTGAAGACACACCTTCATCTTTATGCATGTGTCTGGATTGACGAGGCAAATTTTACAGTTAGCATGTAACTCTCCGAATACATTATAACCGATCAATTTTTCATGTATAATTGATATGGGAGTCTTCACTTGATCTATCCTTTAGGTCAGAACGGTATCGTCTAGTCCTTCCACCGCATTGATAGTTGGACCAACGTGTCCTGACATTGGATCTCCCTTCACGTTTGGACCCTCTGGAGCGAAAGAGATAATCTTATAATCCAATAAGTCTTGTACTTTAACTTGAGTGCCAAACACTTCTAGGTAGTATGTCATGGTTACCCGGCATGAAAGTCACACCTGGCGTTAGCATCGTAACCACGGGGAGGCGGATTTGGAGGAGATGCCAGAGGTTTAATAACTACCAATCCATTTTGAATTAAGTATGGCAAGACCTGATTATATGTTGTAGGTATGGGGTCAAATTCCTTCCATGGTCTTTGTTGATCCCTCTAGGCGTACCCATTTTGTTGATTTTGTTGAGGCGGTGCTCTATCTTGTTGTGCTTGAGGCCTAGAGTATGCTGTTGTGGATACTAATTAGGACCTACTGCAACTATGTAAGGATTGTAAGACGCCTGAGAATTCCCTTTGATTATGACAGCATTGGTATCACCTTTCATCAAATTGTTACTATTAGAGTACCTTTTGTTACTATTTTGATTTAAGGATGGTTTTCCAATCTTACCACTTTTCAAGCCATTTTCAATTCTTTTCCCAATTATTACTAAGTCAGCAAATCTGGTAGACACTGAACCGATCATCTTTTTGTAGTAAGGGCCTTGTAGGGTGCCCATTAACATGTCAACTAACTCATTTTCCAAAAGTGGAGGTTGCACGTGGGAAGCCATTTCTCTCTATCTTTGGGCATACTCCTTGAAGGATTCACTGCCCTTTTGGGATAGATTATGAAGTTGCGTGCGATTGGGAGGCATATCCAGATTATATTTGTATTACCATAAGGAAGGAATTAGCTAGGTCTTCCCAAGTCTTGACATGGGTTCTTTCCAGCTGCATGTACCAGTCTAGGGATGCCCCACTTAGACTGTCCTGGAAGTTATGCCTCATTAGTTTTGTTGATATTTGTAAATATAGTATTAAGAATATTTGTATATCGAATAGTCCCACATCGACTATATCATGTGTCGCATCTCGAAAAATACGATTCCTCGCGATGGTCGCGGAAAAATTTAGTGTTCGAATAGAGTCGCCACCGAACTTTATTTATCCCAATGAAGGGATAGGAAAATATCGATAAAACCTTTAGGAAATGGAATAATGGTCGTCGCAACCATATTCGGGTTCGGGAGTGGATTACGTAAGGGGAAGGTATTAACACCCCTTACGTCCGTTGTACTCAACGGGAACTTTTTAGTTCTAATGTGCGTTTCGAGTGTTACGTTATGTTTGTTTGTTATCTTTGGGTTATTAAAAATAGAAATGGATGGGAATCTTAGAAAGGGAAAGGGGAGGTTTTTTAGTAGTGTGCTCGCGAAGATACAGTAATCTCCTGCCTACGTATCCTTATGGTTAATAAGGAAATCAGAGCATTCGTAGTTCGGGGAACTACGGTTGGTTGGTGTTTTTTAATGAACAATTGTTTAGATCGCATCCTAAAGACTAAACGTTGGCTTGTCTACTCTCGGTGGAGGCTCAAGCGCTAGTTTGTTGTGCGCATTAGAAAGGATTAAATAGTGTTCTTTTTTTAAAAGAGTTTCAGTCACACGGGGGTGACAAGTTGGATTAATATGTTGGATGTTTTGATTGGTTGAGATGTTTTTGGTTGGATGACGATTACTCGGATAGTCGAGTAAGACAACTCGTATCCTAATAGTCGGGAAAGGGAATAGAAGACTCTAGACCACCTTCTTTTTCATCCTTAATTATAAAAAGGATTTGATAGTAGTTAAAGTGTTTTGGAAGGATGACAAATACTCGGACAATCGAGTAAGACAACTCGTATCCTAATAATCGGGAAAGGGAATAGAAGACTCTAGACCGCTTTCTGTTTCATCTGAGTATTTATGAAAATAGGTTTGTGTATGGTTGACGTATTTTAGCATAGACGACAAGTACTTGAATGGCTGAGTAAGACAACTCATATCCAAGCATTTGAGAAGAGGAATTGAAAACTCAAGACTATCTCCTTTTTTGTATAGCTTTGATTGATTTATTAATTTGCGGAAAAATGACAATTGTTCGACTAACCGAGTAAGAGAACTCGTATTCAAACAATTGAGGAGAGAAGTTGTAAGCTCAAAGTCATCTCCCTTTTCATTTAGCTTATTATGAAAATAATTTGATTTAATCGGGTTTAGAAGTTTGTGGAGGAACGACAATCATTTGACTAACCAACTAAGAGAACTTGTATTCAAATAGTCGAGGAGAAAAATTGAAGACTCAAAGTCATCTCCCTTTTCGTTTCTTATTATAAAAGAATTTGATTTATTTGTTCTTAATTGGGTGGAAGTGAAGACTATTTGACTAACCGAATAAGAGAACTCGTATTCAAATAATCAAGGAGAGGAATTGAAAACTCAAAGCCACCCCCCTTTTCATTTCCAAATGAAATGTTGTTTGATTGTGATTGGATACGTTCCTTTAATTTTTAATGAAAAATACTCAACATCGGATCGAGGTTTTAATATTGTGTTTATGAATGAAATGAATTTTATCTTAGTGTATTCTTCTTCTACACGATTAATTAATAACCGAATAGGTCTCATTGTAAGAAAGCCCAAGAGTAAGCTATGTGAGGTTGATGGCGATGCTTAAAAACGATCGACTTACAAGGATATTTGAAAATGAACTCGACATTTGAATCGAGAATTGTGTGATTTGTATCTTTTGAAACAGCTCTGAACTAATGATGAAATAAAATTGAATTTCTTATTATGAAAAGATGGTGGAAGGGATTAATAGGAATTGACTTTGGTTTTGCTGCTTCTTCACTTTAACAATCAAAAAGTTTAACAAATAAGCCATAGATTTTGAATTGAATATATGCTTAGTGAAAAATTAAACAAATAAAGAACGTAGTGTCATGGAACCGGTGCCTCCCTTTTCAATTTTCCTTCTAAAATACTTATCAAATAAAGGGCTGACACTTGTCAGACCCTATAAAAAGAAGTAACTAAAAACTAGTTGATAATAAGACAAGGAAACAAGAAAAGAAAGCTTTTCACATCCCCTTCCCTCTTGCTTAGCTCTCACTCACTATACCTCTCATAGGATCAAAACAGAGGTGCAACTTAAACGAGGCGTGCACCATAATAAAATGTTCATACCGGCTACCTCCAAGACGATAAAACATTACCAAATAAGTTATTGCTTCTGGTGCTTTGGTAGTGACCGTTTAACACATGACGACACATTGCCTTACCATAAGTCTTAAACACATAAATTTAAAAAGATTGTGAATCCGGGAGCAAAGATTATGAAGTAAAAAAATATTGAGTTCGTAACCATGAAATGAAACTTAATCCTAACAGAATCCATATCCATATATGAAAATCAAAAAGATAAAAAAAAACAGAAAATCAGATCAATCCTATTCTTTAATAAATAAACTGATCGCTCGACTTTATGAGTCGAATTGGGGTACAAACTGCAAGTGCACAGTTCTATCGCGTAGTTTTAAAAGATATCGATCCCACAGGGACTTATGAATCGATATACCGTTATCTAAGGTTACTTCGTAAAGCTAAGGCAGGTAATACTTTGATTTTTGGGGGAAAAAGCTAAAACTAAAATAAGATCTAAAATTTATATCTAATAAGCGGATATCGGTATGTAATTCGTCGTAATTAGGGAATCAATTCTTTATTGGTTTCTTGGTTTTAAAATAAATCTTTTCAGTTGACACTATTGATTAAAAGTTTTATCTCAAACTCTCGCTCTGTTGAATAAACTATGATTTTATATTAACGTAGCTGTCACTTATAGTTAAGTCAAAAACCACTTTTTGAAAACAATAGAATCCGTAGAAACTCTTTTTAAGAAAACACTAATCGTTTAAACACCCTTATCTCAAACTCTCGCTCTGTTGACTTAGGTTATATAATTAAATTCAAATGCTTAACTCTCATCCTCACATTCAATCTTTAAAAATACTTTTTGAACAAGATTAGAATTTAATTAACTCTAAAAATTGCTCTCGCCCTGATCCAGAATTAATGTCCAATTTACACTGTCCAGTCAAAACCTCAAACTCTCGCTCTATTGATTTTAACTTCTTTATGTCTGTTACTTTCATACAAAAACTTTGTTATTAAACCTGTAAATTGAGACCGTAAAAAGAGTGATTTTAATTTTAAACTTAATTAAACCAACTTAGTTTTGATTCCTTCATTACGCTTACTTTACATAAATCAGCCAGACATGCTAAACAGACTTAAATAAATAACATGCATAAACAGATTCATCGCAGGCAAGCAGTATAAATTAATAATAAAAACAAGCATATATAAATTCAACAAATAAATAAAGAACCTGAATAATAAAATAGCAGTCTTGAACACTCCACCACAGACCGGTTGGATTTGTTCTTGAGTTCTTCAATCAGGCAGAAAAATAAAGCGAAGGAATAAAAAAAACTAGATTCTAACGTAAGGTTAGATCCGGTAAAAGGTACACAATAGTTTCCGGTGTAGAAACTATTTTGCGAAAAATTAATTAAGTGCTAGAAAAGAAAATAGAATTTTAAAAGAAACAATATAAAAAATTATAAAAGAAGTACTATAAGGAATATGCTTAAGCTGCTGGAAAAAAATGCGAAAAAGCGAAAACTGGAAAACTGTCTGGAAGCGTGGAACCGAGGAAGGGTTTACAAAGCTGGTATTTATATTGGCACTTTCCGTAACGGTCTTCAGAAGTAGTCCGCGTCAAGGGGTCTTCACGTAACGAAGGGATAGGCGTGGAAATAGGATTCAGCGTGCAAATAGGACTCGACGTCTCTGAAGGCAAAAATGTAGGGGAATGGTGTGACGTCCGTCACACCATGTGTGACGCTCGTCACACAAGTGTATACAGCATGACGCTCTTCACAGCCTCTGTGACGCTCGTCACAGGCACAACGCCTGTGCCTTCTTTGGGATGGGCTTGGCTTTTGCTATTTCTTTCCAAAAACTTCTTTTTGCACCTCCTTTTCTTCCTTTTTTACTTTTGCTTCAAATAGACTACCTGAGATAAATAGAAAGGAAATACCGCGTAATATCTGATAAAATGAAATAAATTAAAGTAAATAATAATATAATTTAATTGAATTAAGTCCTAAAATGTGATATAATTTCATGTTATCAAACTCCCCCATACTTAGATCTTTGCTTGTCCTCAAGCAAAATACAGTATAGAACTTAAAAATTTTAGCAAGATGAAATTTCAAAACACACATCAATTCGTACTAGGTTGCATGTAAACCTTGTTTAGAAGTAACTTGAGTTTAATCTTGACATCAACAACCACCGTCACAACCTCAGATAACCTCACCTTATGCAAACCAGTTCAAGTAATGCCATTATAGCTGTCCTAGTTCCTTTACTCTTATTTCACCCGTTTTCATTCTAGCGAAATCACATTAAGCCCTTTATCTTTTCGCGCACATAGTGGAGTAACCGGTTAGTGATTCTGATCCCCTTTTAGCTAGAAGTTCTGGTACATAAGTCGGATAACTTCGTTATTCAGTCCATTGCAAATTGCGGGGGATCGGACCGTAGTCCGCCCTACCAAGTTCAGTACCAGATACCTGCTGAACCAACTCATAATGGATCTCTCATATTATGCTTTTGTATGATCTGCAACCTTTAGATTAAATGATCTGGTAAGGATCACCTAACTTAATTAGTGCATTTCCTGATATATATTTTTTTATGTTACTTTGGGAATCATTCACTTATATTCATCGGCTCTCCACGTAGTTTGCTATTAAGATGGTGCTGACTTCTCGTATAAACTACTCGGGGTTACTATAAAACTAAAAGTTCAAGGGATTGGTATAATAGGTACTCATTCTGATCTGACATGTTGAGGTTCTTAGAGCGTTGTTATGGTAATAATTTTTGTCTTGATTTCACTCAAGTTTTATAAAATAAGCAACCTTTATACTTACTGGGTGTGTTAAATTTCTGTTATTATGGCTCATGAAAATTTGAGGGGAATAGATAATAGAAAGTTTTCACGCTAGGGACTTAACTTAAAATAAATCTATATTATAATAATATATATATATATATATATTTTTTTTTTATAAGGGAAATAACAATGAAAAGAAAGATACATACTTGAAAAGGAAAATGGAGGATAGAAAGAACATGGTTTTCCCCCCCATACTTGAATAAAACATTGTCCTCAATGTTTGAAGGAAAAGAAATGAAATACAAAAAAGAAAGGAAAAAGAAAAGTTAAGGTTGCCTTCCGCCTCTTGTTCTTGGGCCTGGTGATCGCTGACGTAAGTCTAAGTTGTCGAACCTGCTAAACAACTCAGTGAACCGCTGATCGGTTATGGTATTCCTCTCTTCCTGCTGTTGTTGCATTTGGCGCATCATTTGCATCATTTCGAGATTCTGTGCTTGCATACCATCAATAGCATCCATGATGTCGTCGTTAGTTGCAGGCCTTCTTCGTCGACGACGTCGTGAGGATGGGCCAGCTGCAGTATCGGAAGGGTTGAGCGGGACTGATTGTTGTTCAGGAGCGTTATCACCTTGCTCCATTTCTTCGAACTCGTCTGCAGACGGGTTTGTATGTGAAGGCTCGGTATCTTCGGGAGCATTCAGATCATAGAGGTGGTGGTTGGGATTGGTGACATCTGTTAGGGAAATGTTGTGGAGAACAACGCTTGGGACGGCCTGGTTATTCACCATAAGGTAATATTTTCCGCCTACTCGGTTCTTTATTAGGCGGCTGGACCGACAGTAGCCTATATCCATAAATAGGGGAGGTAAAGATTCTAAAGTTTGGAGTCGGTCCCCTAGGTTTAAGCCAAGTGCTATGGTGGTTATTAATCCACCAATTACGAAAGGTTGACGGCCTCTAGCACATAAGGTGCGGATATGATGAAATAGGAAGGAGGCGGAATTTACCTTAGCCTGCAGTTCGAAGACGCATTCGAGGAAGAAGAGTTCCTTTGCGTTGACCTTGCTATTGTTCGGTCTTCCAAAAACGGTGTTTTGTAGGATACGGATAAAGTACCGTATAGTTGGGTTATGTATATGGGAAACAAGGAGCTCTTCCTAGTTGTTGGCATCTACTCCGGATATTTTCCTAAAGAGGTCGAAAGCAGCAACTGTGCTCCAGTTTTGGTTTGGAGGGATTCTGGGGTAGACTTGACCTTCTGTGGGGAATTGTAGCATGGTACTCAATTGGTTTTGGGTTAAGGAGTACTCGGTGTTGAATATACGGAAGGTTGCGGTACCGGTTAAGAATTCGTCCTCACCGGCTGGAGTGTTGTACGCGTATGAACTTAAGAATTCTAAGGTTAGGGAGGGGAAGGTGGGTTGATTATGCGTGCATAGAAAGGTTAGATCTGCAAGGCGGAGCATCCACTCGATACCTTGAAGTAATCTTAATTGTTGTAAACAAGTTGAATCAGGATACCTGGTAGAGATGACGCCTCGCTGTTGAAAGCGCTCGAATTGCTCCCTTTGATAGTTTTCATCTCCAGATCGGAAGATGATATTTCCGAAATTCTGATTTCCCGCCATACTGATGAATGAATTGAAAGGAGTAGTAAAGGAAAGAAATGTATTTGATATTAGAGAGTGGTTTGTGGTGAATGGAGGAGGGTTTTGATGGGTATTTATAGGAAAAGAATTTGGAAGTTGGAAAGGAGGTGGTTGAAGAGTGAATAAATGTGGGTTAATGGGAATAAATGGGGAAGGTAAAAAGTGAAAGGGTGTAACGTTCGTCTCCAACGGCACTGTAACGTTCACCTAGTCAGAAAGGTGTTACGCTCATCACAGGGGCGTGACGGGCGTAACAGGTACTTGGCATGTCGTCCGTCATAGATTGTGTGACGCTCGTCACACAGTCTTTTTGGCATGGCTTCAGCTAGCGTTCTTCAGAATAACTTGGTAATTTATGTTTTTTATTATTATTTAATTTGTTTTGCTCCAGATTATTTTATTTTGCTATTTAATTTTCCTGCATGTCATTCTACTTTGCATAATGATGCATAAATATATTGTTCTTTAATAAGTCATGTAGGCAGCAACAGTAGAGAGCATAATAGATATTACATAATAAAATGAATAAATAGCTTCAATAAAATAATCATAATGTAACAATGGAGAAAAACAAAAATGTGAAAGAGAAACAAATACGAACATAATTTGAAATAACATTAAATAAATAATCTATCTTAAGACTAAATAACTAAGAAAAATAAATTCTATCCATCTGCACGATCTCTGGCCGGAGGGGCAAAGGAGTTAACACGGTATAGTAACTCGTGAAACTGGTTTGTCATACTGTTCATGTATCCCAGAAATTCGTGCCTCAAGCTAGTGAACTCTTCTCTGAGGGCATCTTGTTCTGACATCAAGGCTTCCATGGCAGTGTTATAATCAGTTCCGGGCATATGATGTCTAAGGTCGGGTATTGCCGATTCTTCGGTCTGAGCAGGTTGAGGAGGAGGATCAATAACCAGATGGTGTCTGAGGATCTGATTCAGCATAAGGAATCTGGTCATCATAAATCTCATAGTCATCACAAATCTCATAGTCCTGGATGGATTCAGTGGATCTAGCAGGAGAGGGGGTTTCGTTCAGATTGTAGAGCCAGTTGTTGCGGTTATGAACACTAGTCCTAAGATCGGGCATGGTGAATAGGCAAAGAATTTGGTTATCAATTATAATCCCAAACTCATCAGACCCTAGGTTTGCTATAAACAAAGTGTTGAAGAGGAAGGGTATACTCATAGTAGTAATGCCACAAAAAGGGCTTAAGTCAAGCGTAGGCTGACGTAATCCAATAGCATTACCTATCATAGTTATCAAACCGCCTATTCGAATTGGTGCTCGCTCATCTTGGATAAGGTGGTCCAAATTTGCTAACATAAAAGTGGCACCGTTTACTGGACGGTTCTGGGAAGCACAAAATATGATGAAGAGTTCATCACGTGAAACTGTGGTACTGTTTGGCTTCTTCCCAAATAAGGTGTGGGTCAGGATCTTATGGAAATAACGGAAGGCCGGGTTATGTATGTTTCTAGAGAGAAACTCATGTTCCTCGGGATCGTCATTTCCAGTCAAGTTACCCCAGAAGTGTTCAAGTTCTCTATATTCGAAAAGTTCCTCTTGGCTCACTGTGAATGTGTCAAAGGATGTAGGGAAGCCTAAAAGGTTGGTAAAGTCTTGAATATTAAATTGGTACTCCATGTTAAACATTCTGAACTGGATAAAACCTCTGCTTTTTCCTTTTCCATGGCTGGGTAGATAGATCAGAGAACTAAGGAATTCTAGAGTCAGTCCCCGGTAAGTGACAAATTGTCTACGGATAGGAGCGGTTTCCCACCCTATCTGATTCAGCAAATACAGGACACTTTGTCTTAGTCCAAGGGCAGTCATTGCCCAGTCATCAGCATACAGGCTAGGTAGCATCTCTCTCGTGGCTAGTTCCTCAAACTTTTGTTTCTGAGCTGTTCCTCTGAATTTGATACCCATACGATCAATTTGTCCCATCAGGTTAGTGTTAGCTAGAGAAAAGAAAAACAAGAGTTTTAGTCAGGATTTGGCCAAATGCCGAAAGAAGAGAAAAGTTTTTAATAAATTAAAATAAATTAAGAATGAATACTAAACAAAAATTAAGAGAATAATTAAGGAAGAAATAGAAAAATAATAATAGAATAAGGAAATAATAAAATATTTGTGGGTTGTCTCCCACTAAGCGCTTTGTTTAATGTCGCAAGCTCGACATAAAAACAATCAATTATAATCTATAATTTCTGGAGGCATTTCGTCTAAGTGCAAGACTTGCGAATCTTCATTGTTTTCTGCATAGTGATAATGTTTTAGACGTTGCCCGTTTACGGTAAATGGTTCCATAGATTTGCCTTTAATTTCTACTGCTCCACTGGGAAAAACATTGGTGATTTGAAAAGGACCTGACCATCTAGATCGTAGTTTTCCCGGAAATAACTTTAGTCTGGAGTTAAATAAAAGGACTGTATCGCCTTGTTTGAAGATTTTCCTTGATATGCGCTTGTCATGCCATTGTTTTGTTCTTTCTTTGTAGATTCTGGCATTTTCGTAAGCGTCTCTTCTGAGTTCCTCTAATTCGCTTATATCAAGGATTCTCTTTTCACCGGCGGCTTTATAGTTTAAATTTAGATTTTTAATAGCCCAATAGGCTTTATGTTCTAATTCTACCGGGAGGTGACAGGATTTTCCATAAATTAGCTTAAATGGGGTCGTCCCTATGGGCGTTTTGTAAGCAGTTCGGTAAGCCCATAAAGCTTCTGGTAATTTCAATGACCAGTCTTTCCTTGAAGTGGCGACTGTTTTCTCTAGTATCTGTTTGATTTCTCTGTTAGATACTTCCACTTGCCCACTGGTTTGAGGGTGGTAAGGTGTCGCTACTCTATGTCTTACGCCATACTTAAGCAGTAGTTTTTCGAGTACTTTGGATATGAAATGCGATCCACCATCACTGACTACTATTCTTGGGACACCAAACCTTGGAAATATTATATTCTTAAAGATTCTAGTTACTACTCGTGTGTCGTTAGTTGGAGAAGCTATAGCTTCAATCCATTTTGATACGTAGTCAACTGCCACGAGTATGTATTTGTTACCGAAAGAGGATGGAAAAGGTCCCATGAAGTCTATTCCCCACACGTCGAAAATCTCTACTTCCAAAACACCCTTTTATGGCATCTCGTCACGTCTAGATATGTTTCTTGTGCGTTGACATCTGTCACATTTCTTAATAGCTGCATGTACATCCTTCCATATACTTGGCCAATAAAAACCGGCTTGTAGGATTTTAGAGCAGGTTTTGGATGTACTTGCGTGTCCACCATAAGGAGCGGAGTGACAGTGTTGGATTATATTTTCTACCTCTTCTTCGGGTATACACCGACGGAAAATACCATCGGGGCCTCTTTTAAAGAGTAAGGGGTCATCCCAGTAGTAATGTTTTATGTCATAGAAGAATCGTTTCTTCTGTTGGTAGGATAAGGTAGGTGGAACTATTCCGGCAGCTAAATAATTGACGAGGTCAGCGTACCACGGTGTAACAGATATGGCTAAGGTGGTTTCTACCTGTTTATCAGCGTGATTTTCTTCTAAGGTAGCTATAAGCTTATCGTACGAGAAATCATCGTTAATTGATGTTCTTTCCGGTTCAAGGTTCTCAAGTCTAGAGAGGTGATCTGCTACTACTTTTTTAGTTCCTTTCTTGTCTTTGATTTCCAAATTGAACTCTTGTAGCAACAGGATCCACCTTAGGAGTCTAGGTTTAGCATCCTTTTTAGTTAAGAGGTATTTGATAGCAGCGTGGTCAGTGTAGATGATTATTTTTGCTCCGACCAAGTAAGTACGAAATTTATCTAGCGCAAACACTACTGCTAGAAGTTCTTTCTCGGTTGTGGCGTAATTCATTTGTGCTTCATCTAGAGTTCTACTTGCGTAATATATAACATGAAGCTTTTTATCCTTTCGTTGTCCTAAAACAGCACCTACAGCGTAATCACTGGCATCACACATTATTTCGAATGGTTCATTCCAATCTGGTGTCTGCATTATGGGTGCGGAGATCAGTGCTTGTTTAAGCGTTTGAAATGCTTCTAAACATTTATTGTCGAATATGAATTCAGCATCTTTCATCAATAATCCGGTCAACGGTTTAGTTATTTTAGAGAAGTCTTTAATGAATCGTCGGTAAAAACCGGCATGCCCTAAGAAGCTTCGTACTTCTCTCACAGTTTTCGGAGGTTGAAGGTTTTCGATTACCTCTATTTTGGCTTTGTCTACTTCAATTCCTCTATTCGAGATGATGTGTCCTAAAACAATTCCTTCTTGTACCATAAAGTGGCATTTTTCCCAATTAAGTACTAGGTTTACTTTTACACATCGCTCTAGAACTTTCTCTAGGTTTTCAAGACATTCTTCAAAGCTTTGTCCGCATACGGAAAAGTCATCCATAAATACTTCCATGATGTTTTCTAGAAAATCAGCGAATATTGCCATCATGCATCTTTGGAAAGTTACAGGAGCATTACACAAGCCAAACGGCATTCGTCTATAAGCGAAGGTACCAAAAGGGCACGTGAACGTTGTCTTTTCTTGGTCATCAGGATGAATTGGTATCTGAAAGAAACTTGAGTAACCGTCTAGATAGCAGAAATGTAAATGTTTTGCTAATCGTTCTAACATCTGGTCAATGAATGGTAAAGGGAAATGATCTTTTCGGGTTGCTTTGTTTAGTTTCCTATAGTCAATGCACATTCTCCATCCCGATTCGATTCGTTTGGTTATAGTTTCTCCTTTTTCATTTTCAATGACTGTTATACCTCCTTTCTTTGGTACTACATGTACAGGACTAACCCATTTGCTATCAGATATAGGATATATGATACCTGCCTCTAATAACTTGGTTATTTCCTTCTTCACTACCTCACTCAGGATCGGGTTTAGTCTCCTCTGGTGTTCCCTAGAAGTTTTACAGTCTTCTTCTAGCATGATACGGTGCATACAAATAGAAGGACTTATTCCTTTAAGATCGATGATGTTGTAACCTAGTGCGGTTGGATATTTTCTTAAGATATGCAGGACTTTTTCTGTTTCGAGTCTTCCTAGGTCAGCATTAACTATCACTGGTCGTTCAAGCTCTAAGTCTAGGAATTCATATCTCAGATTCTTGGGAAGTGTTTTCAGGTCTAAGGTTGGTTTCTTAAGGCACTGTGTAGGGTCCGGTGTTATTGCTAAACATTGGTTAAGTTTGTCTTCTACAAGATAGTCAGATGATTTGTCTTTTTCTAACTCCGTTTCTTTTATGCATTCATCGATGATATCCATGAAGTAACATGTATCTTCTATTGCAGGTGCTTTCAAAAATTGGGAAAGAATGAACTCAATTTTCTCTTCTCCTACTTCGAAAGTGAGTCGTCCTCGTTTTACGTCTATGATTGCACCGACAGTTGCTAAGAACGGTCTTCCCAGTATAATGGGTGTAACTTCATCTTCTCTAATATCCATAATTATAAAATCAGTTGGAATGTAGAATTGACCTATGCGCACTGGAACGTTTTCAAGAATTCCTACAAGGTATTTGACGGAACGATCTGCTAGTTGCACAGACATTCTAGTTGGTCTTAATTCTCCCATTTCAAGTCTCTTGCATATGGATAAAGGCATAACACTAATACCGGCTCCTAAATCGCATAAGGCTTTGTCAATGACAAATTTTCCTATGTGACAGGGTATAGAGAAACTACCTGGGTCTTTAAGTTTAGGAGGCATATTCTGTATTATAGCACTACATTCAGCGGTGAATGTAACGGTTTCGCTATCTTCAAGTTTCCTTTTATTAGAAAGAATTTCTTTTAAAAACTTGGCGTATGAGGGCATCTGCGTAATAGCTTCTATAAACGGAATTGTGACATTTAATTGTTTTAGTAGGTCGACAAATTTTTTAAATTGGCCCGCTGTATACGTGCGTTTTCGACGCCATGAGATTTGGTGTACAGAATGACTTTTTCGACAAATGATGACATGGGATAAAACGATTTGGTTGATAAGTGTGGCTCGACACTTCGACAAAATGGAAGCTTTGATATTTCGACATGATATTTGCAGCTAGAAAAGTACTTTTGACAGACATGGAGAACATTGCAGTATATTGATAATTCGACAAAAAGCCTGAAGGAAGACGTCATTTCGACTTAAAGTGTAAATTTGAATTTAAAAAGTTGTAACGTTTGGCAGAAGACGCGTGGAAGCATCTGGCGAAAGGAAGAAAGCCATGTGTTACAGTTTTAGGATTTAGTCGTTAGTAACAGTTATGTTATTTGTTTATAAATAGGGTAGTTGTTATCGAAAAAAAGGTGTGAGAATTTACTTGTACAAGATTCCTGAAAACACTCAAAGTACCCGTGTGAGAGAAAAGAGTCATATTTGGAACATGTATGTGTAAACAAACACCAATTCCTTCAAAATTTATTTTACAAAGTTTAAAGTTCTTTACAAATCTCTTTTACGTTTTCCAGTCATTTATCTTTCTGCACTTTCTCTTTTTCGACACTTTACATTTCGTCAGTTATTTTCTGCCATTTACTTTATCTTGTTAAATTTACATCCACTTAACGTTTTAATAAACATATTTCGACGTAAAACACTTAGAGAACAAAAATGAAAGATATGAAAGTGGTTCTAGGCATCTCCAAGACCATCTAGATCTGCACATGTCCTAGGATTTGTGTGGTTGATCCTGCAAGTAACCCAATTCTACAAGTTTTGGTAAACCAGAGGTTGTTCGCCAAAATTCACAGCGAACAAATTGGCACGCCCAGTGGGACTGTGCAGAAATCTAGAAATTTAGATAATCACTAATCAAAGTTTTTTCTTCATTGTATGAGACTGAGAAGCGGTAAATTAGCCGTATCCGAAGTAGAAATACCTAAAAGAACAAGAGTAAGGAAAATGGCGAACCAGCCAAATAATCCAAACGAATCCATCCCAGTATCCAACCCTACCCCTTCGACAGAAGGCAATATAGGATCGGTCCCTGTGTCAGAGGCTGTACCTTCGTCAACAGGGTCGATGCCAGCGGTTTTGATATCGTAAAACGCGCCTAGTTCGTCCTTCAGGGCACAACAAATGCCCGTTGGGACACCCCCTCCTGTGGGGAATACTTCTAGGCCTTTTTTAACAAATTTCACCTTGCCTCCGCCTGGTAGGGAACAACCCTTTGGAATGCCAACTTCGGTGATGGCAAATTTACACAATTCCCCGTTAATATATTCGGATTCAATGGCCAACGTGTCTTCACCCTTACAAGGGTCAGGATATGGTGGAAACATGAATAGATTGAATCAACAACCACTTTACGTGTCGCCGATAACAAATAATTCGGCGCAAGTAATTAGACAACAGATGGACGAGAGTAATCATGATATGGTCCAAATGTTGACACAACAAATGGGAGCGGTGTTTAACCCCCTAATACAAAACACCACCCAAACAAACCAATTATTGGCGGCGCAGATGACGCGCCTTGCTGATTTCTTTGGAGTCCCTCAAACTCGACACAGAGAACAAGTAATTCATAACCCAATGGTAGCGGTCCAGGAAGAGCCTACGATAAACCAGATACCGTTGGATAATCCTCAAACAAACGTTAGAAACCAAGAGGATGTAGTCGAACAGCCTCGTGTCGAAATCCCTATTCCACAAGAGCCTAGAAGGATAGTAATCCAGAGAGGCCAGGACGCGGATGCTGTATTGCAACAACGGATACGGTGTAATAACCCGCCTGTCGAAAACAATTTGGCAGCCATGGTCAAAACGATAATGGCACAAAATGGATGAATATGGGTTTACAAAGGCCTAGTTACGCATCCCCACTATCGGAATATATTCTGCAAGAAGAACTGCCACCAAGGTGGAAAGTCCCTAAGTTCACAAAGTTCTCAGGGGACACTAGCGAGTCCACTATAGAACATGTGGCACGTTATCTGATCGAGGCAGGGGAAATAGCCCGTAATGAAAATTTGAAAATAAAATACTTCCCTAGTTCCCTAACAAAAAACGCGTTTACTTGGTTTACATCTTTGCCTGCAAACTCAGTATACACGTGGACCCAGTTAGAAAGGCTGTTCCATGAACAATTCTACATGGGACAAACAAAAATAAGTCTGAAAGAATTAGCCAGTGTTAAGAGAAAACACTCTGAACCAATAGATGATTATTTAAATAGGTTCAAATTTCTAAAGGCTAGATGTTTCACCCCAGTGCCAGAACATGAGTTGGTCGAAATGGCCGCAGGGGGACTAGATTATTCTATAAGGAAGAAACTAGATACCCAGTATCTGAGGGATATGGCACAATTAGCAGATAGGGTGAGACAGGTCGAAAGGTTAAGGGACGAAAAATTCAGGGCAAATAAGAATAAAAAAGAGAGGGTAGCCTACGTAGGGGTTCGCCAAGATGATGAGTACGACGAAAACGAACCAAGTACCTTCGACGAACAAGAGATTGACCTAGCCGAACTAAAGCAAGGCCCAGCTTATTCGTGCAAAGTACTAACTCCGTCGAACGGAAACCCAGTCGAAACCAACGACAAGTTCCCCAAAAGAACTTATACATTCGACATCACCAAATGTGACGAAATCTTCGATCTGTTGGTTAAAGATGGTCAATTAATAAAACCGCCAGGCGCTAAAGAACCGCCTATGGAACAACAGAAAAAGAGAGGTTTTTGTAAATACCATAATTTTCTGGGCCATAAGACGTCTCGTTGTTTCCTTTTCAGGGATCTCGTTCAAAATGCTATCCGTGACGGAAGGCTGAAGTTTGGTGACAAACCAAAACAACAGATGAAGATCGATTCGAATCCTATGCAGGCAGTCGAAGCCCACTACGCTGAACCATCCGTCGTGAACATGGTAGAGGCCGAAGTTGCTCCTGATGGCAATTTGGAAATCGTGGAAGCCCCTGGAAGTTTCGACGCAAATGTCAACATGGTCGAGATTGCTGATGATCTCGCAAGCCAGAAGAGAATAGAAACTACTGAGGGTTTCGACAAGAAGGACGGTGACAATGCTGTCGAGAATGTGGAGTTTCGACAAGAGGAGAATTGGGACCGCTTGGGACAGCCAAGTGGGAAATATGATTATCTTGTGAAGTACAATGCGCCGGCAAGCTCTCAGATCGACATCAACACAATCCGACCAAGCGGTTGGGGAGATGCTTCTTCAGACAACGATGAAGAAACAGTCGACGAAATTGAGCATTCCCCTAATACGAAAGAGAGGGTTACTGAAGACCTCGTGATTGAAAACAAGGCTACTGAAGGCCTTGATTCTATCAAAAAGAAGAAAGGTGATATCGCCACCTGCGTCAACACTATGGGGCCTTTCAGTAAAGAAGTCACAAAAATCAAAGCGGAAGCCGCTAACGGTCCTTCGAAGCCCGTGATCAGTGGGATTCTGCGTAGGACAATGGAAGACCCCAGAAGAAATTGGAACAAATGCTGTTGCAAACATGGTCCTAGGACCATATCTTGGTGCTGCTGCCCAGAGAAAGAGTTCGACCAAACACCAAAAGACGTCGAAGGCGAAGAAGAGAGGCTCATTAGAAAGATGAACGAATTAAGCATCGCCGACGAACGAAATGTTGGGGTAAATATGGTGGAAATAGCTCAGAAGGACCAGGCCGAAGAGGACGAAGATCGTCGCCGGAAAGAGTACCAAAGGCTGGCGTATCCTAGAGAGGAGGAAAACTTAATGGAATTCATCAAGAGGTGCCAAAGGATGAAAACCGAAGTGATGTTGTGTCCACGCTGCAGTGCAGTCTTCGACAGGAAGGCAGCAACCAACCTGGAAGCGGTGGGTAAGACCAAGAGGAAAGAAAATTGGGGAACAGTGAGATATGACCCAAGGAGAAGTGACCACCACCAGTGGAGGCACGGAGAGAGACGCCAGAACACCTATAAACCATCTGACAAAGCAACGGACGACAAATGGGTTCAACCCATTAGGGACGCCCAGGGGCAGAAGAAATGGGGAAAGTTTGAGGTTCAGAGAGGCGCGTCGATGGAGGGCAAGAGGGAAATGGAAAAACACAATCCAAGACCATACCCTTCAGAGAATTACAAAGGCAAAAACCCCATGTCCAGATCCCAATGGAGGAGGTTCCAGAGGCAGAAGAGGGCAGAAATAGAGATGGCGAAAAAGAACATGAACGGACCAGACGAAGCAGAATCTAGCAACAATCGTCAGACAAGGAGCAGAAAAGAGACTCCCCTTCAGATCAATCCTAGTAGAGTTGTCGAATCAGTGGCGTCGAAGGAGAAGATGCAGGAAGATGACGAAGTGACTGACAGTTTCAACTCTGACTCAGAATCATCCTTCAACGTGATCTGCAACGTGGTCTCCGTTCTCCCTAGAGACTATGATAGAGTCATGGAGATCGAAGATGAAGAAGACGAGATGGAAGAGGAAACGATGGCACACAAGCCCGTCTGTTACTACGTGATGAATAACGGGTGCGTCGAAGAGCAGAACGCTTTCTTCGAAAGACCAGACGACTCCATGAAAGCGCATTTGAAACCTTTGTTTATAAAAGGGAGGGTGGAAAACGTCGGTGTGAATAAGATACTGGTGGATGGGGGAGCGGCAGTGAATTTGATGCCCCACTACATGCTGAAGAAGATTGGAAAAGACGATTCAGACGCGAAACCCCACAACATGGTGCTGTCGAATTACGAAGGGAAAGTAGGAACAACTATGGGCGTCATCCAAGTAAACTTAACTGTTAGAACCATAACAAGGCCAACCATGTTCATAGTCATCGCCTCAAAGGCCAACTACAACCTACTGCTTGGAAGGGAGTGGATTCATGGTATAGGAGCCGTACCCTCTTCGATGCATCAGCGAATAGCCATATGGAGGCCAGACGGGATCGTCGAAAACATTGAGGCAGATCAAAGCTACTTCATGACAGAAATAAACAATATCAACAGCCAAAGCTTCGACAAAAACCTGGCTCACATACCTCCATGCAGTCCAGCCGAATTCGATTTAAAGGCGACAGACAATGCCTACTGCTCCATGTACCTTCATCCTACGCATGGTTTCCAGTGGGATAAAGAAGTGATTGGCGAAACCTATATGTGGGGAACTACTCACATAGCGCCAACAGGATGGGGAAGCGAATTTGACGATGACGAGTGAACAGTCAGCGCTCGAGAAGATTACGGCTTACATAGCCGAAAACAAACTCAAGGAGGCCCTCGAGGCTGAAGTGAAATATATGGCTGTCGAAGCCAACCGAGAAAACTCCAACAAACAATGTCCCCAAGAAGACGTGGCGGAAGATCACGATAACAACCAAATGGGCGGATGGCAACACCAAAAGCTTGACGCCATTTATGATGATGAACCTCTAGGATTCGAAAAAGATCCGGTGTCAACTAACGAGAAGATGGTGGCGCAGGATCCATTAGAAGAAATAAACTTAGGAGTGGGGGCAGAACATAGACCAACGTACAAAAGCGCAAAAATGGACCCCCAGTTCAAGGTCGAAATAGTCCAGTTGCTGAAAGAGTTCAGAGACTGCTTCGCATGGGATTATGACGAAATGCCTGGTCTTGACAGAAGTCTGGTCGAAATGCAGTTGCCAATAATGGAAGGAAAGAAGCCAGTAAAGCAGACTCCGAGACGCTTCGCACCAGAAATCTTGTCGAAAATAAAAGAAGAGGTCGAAAGACTTCTGAGATGCAAGTTCATCCGCACAACCAGGTATGTCAAATGGATTGCAAATATTGTTCCAGTAATTAAGAAAAATGGCAAACTTAGGGTATGCATTGATTTTCGAGACTTAAACTCGGCTACCCCAAAGGATGAATATCATATGCCAGTGGCAGAAATGCTCATCGATTCTGCAGCCGGCCATGAGTACTTAAGTATGTTAGACGGATACTCTGGCTATAACCAAATTTTCATCGCTGAAGACGATGTTCCTAAAACGGCTTTCCGTTGTCCTGGAGAAATAGGAACATACGAATGGGTAGTAATGCCTTTTGGTTTAAAGAACGCTGGAGCGACTTACCAACGTGCCATGAATTCCATCTTTCATGACTTTATCGAAACTTTCATGCAAGTGTATATTGACGACATTGTGATTAAGTCTGTTTCAGGAAAAAGTCATATAGATCATCTTCGACAATCCTTTGAAAGGATGAGGAAGTTTGGTTTGAAAATGAACCCACTTAAATGTGCTTTTGGTGTGCAGGCGGGTGATTTCTTAGGCTTTGTGGTCCATAAGAAGGGGATCGAAATAAACGAAAATAAAGCCAAGGCCATAATGGAAGCGAAAGCGCCATCAACCAAAAAGGGGTTGCAGTCTCTGCTAGGGAAAATCAACTTTCTCAGAAGATTCATCTCCAACCTCAGTGGGAAGACACAAGCTTTCTCTCCTCTACTTCGACTAAAGAAGGAAGACTTCGCATGGGGGCAAGAACAGCAAGCGGCTTTCGACAAAATCAAGGAGTACATGGCTAGTCCCCCAATCCCGATGTCTCCTTGCAGAAAAAGAAATATGAGATTGTATATTTCGGCGTCAGACAAAACATTAGGAAGTATGTTGTGTCAAGAAGACGAGAATGGCGTCGAAAGAGCCATCTATTATCTCAGTAGAGTCCTAAATGATGCCGAAACTAGATATAGCATTATAGAAAAGCTATGCCTATGTGTATATTTCTCTTGTATGAAATTGAAGCATTATATAAAACCTGTCGATGTATATATTTCTTCCCATTTCGACGTAATAAAGTATATGTTATCTAAATCTATTTTACATAGTCGAATTGGAAAGTGGGCTTTAGCGTTAACAGAATACTCCTTGAAATATCTGCCTTTAAAAGCGGTGAAAGGACAAGTGGTCGCTGATTTCATAGCCGACCATTCTATAAACGAAGATGTGGAGTACGTCGAATTAGAACCTTGGAAATTGTATTTTGACGGTTCCAGTCATAAAAAAGGAACGGGAGTGGGGATGTTGATTATTTCTCCTGACAGAATTCCAACAAAATTCAAGTACAAAGTTGAAAGTCTGTGTTCAAACAATGAAGCAGAATATGAAGCTTTGATCGCTGGACTTGAAATCTTGTTGAAATTGGGGGCAACGAGAGTCGAAATAATGGGTGATTCCGAACTGGTGATAAAGCAGTTGACGAAAGAGTATAAGTGCGTGAAAGAAAATTTAATCATGTACTTTGTAATAGCCAATAGACTTCTCAAGAAGTTCGACAATGTCGTCTTCAGGCACATTCCCAGGTTGGAGAATCAAGAAGCGAACGATCTTGCTCAACTAGCGTCCGGATACAAAGTGTCGAAGAAAAAGTTAGAAGAAGCCATTGAAGTCAGAGGAAGAGTCGTATCCACCAAGTTGTCCCCATCAGATCTGGAGTCAATAAGATTAGGATACGGTGACGAAGAAAACTTTGAGATATTCAACATAGATGATTTAGGAATAACAGACTGGAGAAAGCCTATCAAGAATTATCTACAAGACCCAAATCAGAAAGCAGAAAGAAGGATAAAATACAGAGCTTTGAGTTACGTACTTTTGGGAAATGAATTGTTCAAAAAGACTGCAGAAGGAGTCTTGTTGAAATGCCTGAGTGAAGACGAAGCCTACATAGCCTTGTCGAATATACACAGTGGAGCGTGTGGCGCACACCAAGGAGGTCACAAAATGAAGTGGCTATTATTTCGACAAGGAATGTATTGGCCAACAATGCTGAAAGACTGTGTCGAATTCGCAAAAGGTTGTCAGGAATGTCAAGTACATGCAGGCATACCCCATGTCCCTGCAAGTGAGTTGCACTCAATTATAAAACCTTGGCCATTCAGAGGATGGGCGTTGGACTTAATCGGGGAGATTCGACCAGCTTCCTCAAAAGGACAAAGGTACATTTTGGTTGGGATAGACTATTTCACAAAATGGACCGAAGCTATACCATTGGCGAATGTGGATCAAGAAGTAGTCATAGACTTTATCCAAAAATACATAATTTACAGATTTGGGATACCTGAGACAATAACAACAGATCAAGGATCTGTGTTCACCGGTAAAAACATGCAGAAATTTGCACAAGAAACAGGTTTTAAGCTCCTTACTTCGACACCTTACTGCGCTCAAGCCAATGGGCAAGTTGAAGCAGCCAACAAGGTAGTGATAAATTTGATTAAGAAGCATGTGGGGAAAAAACCTAGGAATTGGCATAAGACTTTGGATCAAGCCTTGTGGGCTTGTCGAACGTCCCCCAAAGAGGCAACGAATTCGACTCCATTCAAGTTGACTTACGGACATGATGCAGTTTTGCCAGTCGAAATATATCTGCAGTCGGTTAGAGTGAAAAGGCATCACGAAATCCCATCAGATACATATTGGAGTATGATGATGGACGAACTAGTTGATTTAGACGAGGAAAGGCTGCGCGCGCTAGACCTAATAAGAAGACAAAAGGAGAGAGTCGAAAGATTTTACAATAAGAAAGTAAGATTCAAGACCTTCTTAATAGGTGACCTTGTATGGAAAGTAATCCTTCCTATGGATCGAAAGGATAAATTAATGGGAAAGTGGTCTCCTAAATGGGAGGGACCTTTCCAGGTTTTGAAAACATTTTCAAACGGCGCGTACGAAATAGAAGAAATGGAGAAGGATAAGAGAATCCTAAGAATAAATGGCAAGTATTTGAAAAAGTATAAGCCTATATTGCAGGAAGTAAAAGTAGTAACAGAATAAGTGCAAACATAATCGTGATAAGATGGGCCAAATAAAAATGGCATTCAAAAGTTATTACAAAGAAAGCCTCAAAGGGCTGAGAGTTGCTAAATAAATTTGACTACAAATTAAAATTGGCAAAAGTATCCTTCAAAGTGGCGAATTTCTGCCTCTGAAACTGGAGTCGATGATCACAAAGACTCTTGTGAGTAGAGAGAGTCTCAATCTCCTGACTAAGTTGCTGGGCTTTTTCTGCATGTCGAATACCCACCCTCAATTCTTCGTCAATCTCGCTCTGCTTGGGTTGCTGTATGGATGCCTTACGTTTCTCCTCTTGAGAGATCTTTTCTTGAAGTGCTGTTATCTGTGTTTTCCATTTTTGGATATTGTCATCGCAAGCAGCAACTTCTTTGACATAAGTTTCAGAGAGCTTTTGCAATTTTGAAACTTTGTCAGTCGAAGTCGAAACGGCATCCCATTCAGCAGTTTGAGTTTCAGACTTGGAGGAGATCTGATTGGTGAGATCTCTTTGACGATGGAGATTTGCAGTGGCCAAGTCAATGAGAGTCATCAGCTCCATCACAAAACTTCCAATCTCAGCAGAAGCTTCCAGGACATTCACTTGCTTCAAAATTTTCTTAAGATCAATTTGAGCAAGGGAATTCTCTTCCAAGACTTTAAACAAATCGACATCAATGATTTTCGTTTTGATTTTGGTCAAGATGTTGCCAAGTGATGGTGCTTCAGAAGTTGCCCCAGAAGTGGTCGAACTACTCTGCGAAGAATCCTGGAAATTAAAACGGGTGCTAAGCATGGCTTTCAGATACTCCAAAGGTCTTTGCACCTTGAGATTTTCAAGTTCCTCGCGAGAGAAACTGGTCGAACCAGTTGATTTGCCACTCCCTTGGGCCCGGTCAGGAGCAGGTGGAGTGTTTCGCGTCGAAGTATGCTCAACCTCTGTTTGTTTCGACTGGTTGTCCCCATCTCTGGCAGCTCCATCTTCAGGATCATCTTCGACCACAACCTCCATGTCAATGTCATCACCCTGAGGTGCAACATTTAATCCCGGATGAGGAGGAGATTCATCTTCAGAAGCTTCACCCAACGTAGTGTCGAATTCTGCTACGGTTTGCATGTCATGGTCACTGGTGGGGATATCTTCCTCTGGGGTTGTTTCCTCCAGAATTTTCTCAGGCGTTCTTTCGACAGCCACTTGTTCCTAAAAAATAAATTCTAAGATTTAGAAGAAAAGATGTAGGAAAGGTGAACATATGCTGTCGAAATAAAAAATTACCTCAGGAATTTCAGTATTAAAGCCGGATTTCCCACTCCCTGTGTCTTTCGACTGAGGCTTAGCAGGAGGAGTACTGGCAGAATCCTTCCTAATTGGGTTAACGATGGATCTTTGGGAAGAGACCTTCGTGAGTTTCTTCTTCTTCTGAGGGGGAGGGATTAACTCTGGAGATTCGTCACCAGACTCTTCATTAGGGACTTTATCCTCGCCTCTCTCCTCTTCACTCCTTTTCTTTTGGATTGTTGGGGGTTTTCGACTTACCTAGTCATGCAGGCCAAAGCCAGTTAGTTTTGAAAAAAGGGAAGATGAATAATAAAAAGAGAAAAGTTTGGTACCTTTGTCGAAGGCTTCTTAGCAGTACTGGGCGACGCTTCGACAGCAGCTTTCTTAGCAGGGATCTTCACGGCTAAGGAAAGAAAGAAAATTCAGAAACAAATATAAGAGATACATGATAAGACAGTTAGAATAACAGAAGGAAAAATCATGTTTTTCTGTGAACACCTTCAAGAATGGGATCTTCCACGCGAACGTGTTCTATTCCAATATGAAGGTGTCCTGGATATTCGCCCAGATGATACTTAGTCGGAACCACACGCTCAGCAGGTTTTTGATACTTTTGACGAAGAATTTTCATAAAATCCCCACAAAGGAACCAGTCTGGAAGTGGAAAACTAAACGCCACCCCAAAGTCAGCAGTTGGCAAAGGAGGAAACTTTGGTGGATGACAACTGAAAGCCAGGTCATAGCGCGCCTCTGGTGAAAGATTGGAAGGCAATGACAGTTTTTCAAACTTCTCCGTCAATTTACGTTTTAATTCGGCCGCTGCTTCGCATATGGTTCGACTAAGATCATCAGGTCTATACGCAGTTTCAAAATATTTTTGAAATTTCTGTATTTCCTTAATGTGTCGTTGAATACCTTTTTTGGTCCGATCCTGCACAAAAGCGAAAGCATTTGTCAAATGTGCAGCAAAAGCAGCTACGTCGAAAAATTTGTTGGAATAATAATCCTTCCACCATTCATCAAACTCAGGAGTGCATAGGAATGATGGTCGAAAAATAACTGGTCGAATGTCGAGAGAATCATCAGCTAGTTTCTTCGACAGCTCTTTGCCTTCGTCTTCAGTGTGAAGGGAGTTATAAAAGATGATGGATCCATTCTTGGGAAATATAGGTCGAGGTATTATCTGGATTAGGCCAAACTGTCTAGAAACAAGGTTGGGTTGATAAACTATCAAAGCAATTTGATTTTTAGTGGTGTTACGGTAAGAAAAAAGGAGCCTAGGGGTTAAGAATGATTCCCAAACATTCAGAAATGTATTTTCATCCTTTTGCATCTCCAAAGGCAGTTGTTGGGTAAACCACTTAGGTCCAATCTTTCTATCAGCAAAAGGTGCCATGGTCGAAGTAAATTGATACCTTTTAGCAAACATCATAACATAGCTTTTAAAAGCTTGTCGAAGGCTGATTCCTTCATCAGATGGCGTTATTAGCACTAATCTTGGCCATTCGACAGTCCTATTTTTTACTTCTTCTTCATCTATTTCTGGTGCTACAGGAAGATTGGCTTCAAATGTGGCATTGAGCCATAATTGCAAGAGCCAGAAAGGTCCTGATAAGTTGATTTTCCCTTGGGTTTTGGTGTTTTTTAAAAAATGTACGCTCTCACTCAGAGATTCATAAAGGTTCGCCAGAATCATTTCGCTCAAGCATAGTTTTGTGCCGGCATGAAGCTGATTGGCTATGGTAATGAATCTCTTAGCAACTTGGAGAGAGCGAGAACAAAACACATATTTGGATAGCCACAGTGTTAGAAAAGCTATATGTTCGACATCTGAAACTTCAGTAGTACTCTTATCGTGATAATATGACATGAATAAGGAGTAGGGTGCAAGGCTAGTCTCGAAAGCAATGGTATCTTCATTTAAGACAGTAGGGTCGAAATCTATACCATTGGGGTGAAGACCAACAATGGTTGCTGCATCGAAAAGGGTAGGCGTAACCATCCCACAAGGAAGGTGAAAGGTGTTGTAAGTACTATCCCAAAAGTAGAGAGAAGCCAAAAGCATATTTGGGCAGATATTGGGTCCTACTCTCGACAACTGGATAAGGTCGAAAATGCCTACCTCTTTCCAAAAAGCCCCTTTAACTTTTTCGATTTTATCTAACCAAGATACGTAGTCAGAAGGATCTTTCGACCATGGGCAAGTTCTAAATATCCTGGGATAGTTCAAATAGGCTAAGTCCAACTCTCCAATATCTGTCGAACTCGATGAATCTTTTTGTTCTACAACTTTCTCTTTAGGCTGAGGTTTTCTTCCAGCGCCTATGGGTTTTGTGTGAAAGTAAGATGGAAAAAATTCTCTTAAGCGCTCTGGTTTAATCTCTGGATTTGGAAGGGGACCTAACATAGCATGACAATTTCCAGAAATAAGAACAGGGATTAGTACCTGAGATTTATAGATGCAGTCTTTTTCTTTCTCATTTGGAGGTTCCGGAACATACTGTTGATGTCCAATGGTCATTGGCCCTTTCAAATCGTGCACAGGAGGAAAAGCTGAGTCTTGTTTCTTCTTGGAATGTTTACTGCTTGAGGGTTTTTGAGGCGCCATTGCTAGAAAAACTTAAGAAGATTTCTCAGAAAATGTGAAAAACTTGAGAAATGGGTATGAGGAAAGGAAATCTGAAACGGAAAAGGGTTTAAAGAAAAGGTTTATGGGTATTTATAGGAAGAAGATGTTGAAACGTTTTAGGATGGTAATGATATTAGTGGGACACGTGGCCATTTCTGATGGGAATGATAAAGAGGTGGAAGTTGAAAAGAGACCATGATGTGAGGAAATGATGGAAGTAGGCTGTGAACGTGGGCTAGACGTGACATTGTGAAGAAAGTGTAATGATGAACCTGCATTGGAAATTGAGATTATCAGACTTGCATTTAATGAAGATTAAATGACATGGCATCAAAACACTGGTTGACAACAAATGACTGTTTCTCCAGAACAACAGTCGAAACGTCTTTGCTGGGGGGCAATTTGTATACGTGCGTTTTCGACGCCATGAGATTTGGTGTACAGAATGACTTTTTCGACAAATGATGACATGGGATAAAACGATTTGGTTGATAAGTGTGGCTCGACACTTCGACAAAATGGAAGCTTTGATATTTCGACATGATATTTGCAGCTAGAAAAGTACTTTTGACAGACATGGAGAACATTGCAGTATATTGATAATTCGACAAAAAGCCTGAAGGAAGACGTCATTTCGACTTAAAGTGTAAATTTGAATTTAAAAAGTTGTAACGTTTGGCAGAAGACGCGTGGAAGCATCTGGCGAAAGGAAGAAAGCCATGTGTTACAGTTTTAGGATTTAGTCGTTAGTAACAGTTATGTTATTTGTTTATAAATAAGGTAGTTGTTATCGAAAAAAAGGTGTGAGAATTTACTTGTACAAGATTCCTGAAAACACTCAAAGTACCCGTGTGAGAGAAAAGAGTCATATTTGGAACATGTATGTGTAAACAAACACCAATTCCTTCAAAATTTATTTTACAAAGTTTAAAGTTCTTTACAAATCTCTTTTACGTTTTCCAGTCATTTATCTTTCTGCACTTTCTCTTTTTCGACACTTTACATTTCGTCAGTTATTTTCTGCCATTTACTTTATCTTGTTAAATTTACATCCACTTAACGTTTTAATAAACATATTTCGACGTAAAACACTTAGAGAACAAAAATGAAAGATATGAAAGTGGTTCTAGGCATCTCCAAGACCATCTAGATCTGCACATGTCCTACGATTTGTGTGGTTGATCCTGCAAGTAACCCAATTCTACAAGTTTTGGTAAACCAGAGGTTGTTCGCCAAAATTCACAGCGAACACCCGCATCTTTGGTTTTAATAAGCCTTTGAGGGTAAGGGATAGGTGGTTTATAAGGTGGTGGAGGTACATAAGGTTCCTTCTTTTCTACGGTTTCCTTATTACTCTCTTCCTTTTCCTTAGGTTCACTTTCTTCCTCAGTTGACTTTTTAGAGTTTTGGTTTTCTATCCTTGGGTCAGACGGTCCTTCCACTTCCGTTCCACTTCTCAGTATAATTGCATGAGCGTGGCTTCTTGGATTAGGTTGGGGTTGGCCAGGAAATGTACCAGTTGGGGCAGCAGTAGGCGCTTGTTGTTGAGCTACTTGTGATATTTGCGTTTCCAGCATTTTGTTATGAGTAGCCAGGGCATCTACTTTACTTGCTAGTTGTTTAATTTGTTCGCCAGTGTGTACATTCTGGTTTAAGAAATCTTTATTGGTTTACTGTTGAGAAGCTATAAAGTTTTCCATCATGATTTCCAAGTTGGATTTCCTAGGGGCGTTATTGTTAGATGTAGATGGGATCGGCTTCTGATATCCCGGAGGTATAGCTGGGGCTTGATTTGGAGATTGTCCAGGTGCGTATAGAGCATTATTACTCTTATATGAAAAATTGGGATGATTCTTCCAATTTGAGTTATAGGTGTGCGAGTAGGGGCTTCCTTGAGCATAATTTACTTGCTCCGCTTGGATTCCTGTTAGGAGTTGACAATCTGCAGGAGTGTGACCTTGGATTCCACAGACTTCGCAATTCTGAGTTATGGCAACTACGGTGGCTGGAGGTGATACATTTAAACTTTCAATTTTCTGGACCAGAGCATCCACTTTTGCATTAACATGATCAAGGTTACTTATCTCGTACATGCCAGTTTTCGTTTGAGGTTTTTCCACCATTGTTCGTTCCCTTCCCCGCTGATAGTGGTTTTGAGCCATGCTTTCGATAAGTTGGTAAGCGTCAGCATAAGGTTTGTTCATTAGTGCACCACCTGCGGCGGCATCTATTGTTAACCTCGTGTTGTACAGGAGACCATTATAGAATGTATGAATTACTAACCAATCTTCTAAACCATGGTGTGGACAAAGTCTCATCATGTCTTTGTATCTTTCCCATGCTTCGAAAAGAGACTCGTTATCTTTCTGTTTAAATCCATTTATTTGGGCTCTTAACATAGCTGTTTTGCTTGGCGGAAAATATCGAGCAAGAAAAACTTTCTTCAACTCGTTCCATGTGGTGACTGAGTTGGAAGGAAGAGATTGAAGCCATCTTCTAGCGCTATCTCTTAACGAGAAAGGAAAAAGACGAAGTCGAATTGCCTCTGAAGTGACACCATTAGCTTTAACAGTATCAGCGTATTGGACAAATACGGATAAATGAAGGTTAGGATCCCCGGTAGGATTTCCAGAGAATTGGTTCTGTTGCACTGCTTGCAACAGTGAAGGTTTGAGTTCAAAGTTGTTTGCTTCGATTGCGGGTGGAGCAATACTTGAATGCGGTTCATCTTGCGATGGAGCGGCGTAATCTCTAAGAGCACGAGCTGGTTCTGCCATCTCGGGTATCGAAGGGAAAATATTTTTGAAATCAGGAAGTTCTACAGGAGGTAGATTGTTTGCAGCACGATATTCCCGAATTCGTCGTAAGACTCGGAGATATAGTTCGATATCGTTGATTCGTAAGTAGAACGGCTCGCCTTGTGAGCGAGTGTGTGGCATACAAATCAACGAAAGAAAGAAAAGAGAAAGAAAAGCCTTAGTCTCTACATCGTAACAGAAGAGTTATGATATCGACTAAATAAAAGTCCCCGGCAACGGCGCCAAAAACTTGATCGCTCGACTTTATGAGTCGAATTGGGGTACAAACTGCAAGTGCACAGTTCTATCGCGTAGTTTTAAAAGATATCGATCCCACAGGGACTTATGAATCGATATACCGTTATCTAAGGTTACTTCGTAAAGCTAAGGCAGGTAATACTTTGATTTTTGGGGGAAAAAGCTAAAACTAAAATAAGATCTAAAATTTATATCTAATAAGCGGATATCGGTATGTAATTCGTCGTAATTAGGGAATCAATTCTTTATTGGTTTCTTGGTTTTAAAATAAATCTTTTCAGTTGACACTATTGATTAAAAGTTTTATCTCAAACTCTCGCTCTGTTGAATAAACTATGATTTTATATTAACATAGCTGTCACTTATAGTTAAGTCAAAAACCACTTTTTGAAAACAATAGAATCCGTAGAAACTCTTTTTAAGAAAACACTAATCGTTTAAACACCCTTATCTCAAACTCTCGCTCTGTTGACTTAGGTTATATAATTAAATTCAAATGCTTAACTCTCGTCCTCACATTCAATCTTTAAAAATACTTTTTGAAAAAGATTAGAATTTAATTAACTCTAAAAATTTCTCTCGCCCTGATCCAGAATTAATGTCCAATTTACACTGTCCAGTCAAAACCTCAAACTCTCGCTCTATTGATTTTAACTTCTTTATGTCTGTTACTTTCATACAAAAACTTTGTTATTAAACCTGTAAATTGAGACCGTAAAAAGAGTGATTTTAATTTTAAACTTAATTAAACCAACTTAGTTTTGATTCCTTCATTACGCTTACTTTACATACCGATACCTAAATAAATCAGTCAGACATGCTAAACAGACTTAAATAAATAACATGCATAAACAGATTCATCGCAGGCAAGCAGTATAAATTAATAATAAAAACAAGCATATATAAATTCAACAAATAAATAAAGAACCTGAATAATTAAATAGCAGTCTTGAACACTCCACCACAGACCGGTTGGATTTGTTCTTGAGTTCTTCAATCAGGCAGAAAAATAAAGCGAAGGAATAAAAAAAACTAGATTCTAACGTAAGGTTAGATCCGGTAAAAGGTACACAATAGTTTCCGGTGTAGAAACTATTGTGCGAAAAATTAATTAAGTGCTAGAAAAGAAAATAGAATTGTAAAAGAAACAATATAAAAAATTATAAAAGAAGTACTATAAGGAATATGCTTAAGCTGCTGGAAAAAAATGCGAAAAAGCGAAAACTGGAAAACTGTCTGGAAGCGTGGAACCGAGGAAGGGTTTGCAAAGCTGGTATTTATATTGGCACTTTCCGTAACGGTCTTCAGAAGTAGTCCGCGTCAAGGGGTCTTCACGTAACGAAGGGATAGGCGTGGAAATAGGATTCAGCGTGCAAATAGGACTCAACGTCTCTGAAGGCAAAAATGTAGGGGAATGGTGTGACGTCCGTCACACCATGTGTGACGCTCGTCACACAAGTGTATACAGCATGACGCTCGTCACAGCCTCTGTGACGCTCGTCACAGGCACAACGCCTGTGCCTTCTTTGGGCTGGGCTTGGCTTTTGCTATTTCTTTCCAAAAACTTCTTTTTGCACCTCCTTTTCTTCCTTTTTTTACTTTTGCTTCAAATAGACTACCTGAGATAAATAGAAAGGAAATACCGCGTAATATCTGATAAAATGAAATAAATTAAAGTAAATAATAATATAATTTAATTGAATTAAGTCCTAAAATGTGATATAATTTCATGTTATCATAAACTAACATGAGCATTGCAAAGTCCACAGCAAAACGAATATATATCTAAGATGAAACCGAAAAATTGCCCCAAACATAACTTATCCTAAATATATCCAGTACTGTCATGAAAGTGAAAGATTCAATGTTATGCCACGAATTTAAATTGATTTGCACCGTAAAATGGATATGTCATCACTTAATCCAACAAACAACTAGTACCGTAGGCGACAACTCGGACTTATTTGGAGCAACAACACTAAACATCACCATAATGACATGCTGAAACTACTTCATCTGAATCAAAGAATCGAGAGTCGAATCCTGGAAAAATAAACCAACAACACGAGATAACACAGAAAAAGATTAACGAAAACACCAAATAGACACCCAGATCCTGTGCGCCGAAGCTTCGAAATCTCGACTTGAAGTTTAATGGTCGTTTCAATGATGGAGTTTCGTTGTTGGTGGTAGCTTATATGCGAATTAGAGGTGAGTTCGGTTTGTGGAGCGGATGAAAATCGGCGACGAAGGTATTTGGTGAGGATGAAAGCGTGATGGTTGTGGTGAGGGTGTTCGTCGGAGAATTTGCGGCGGAAGGAAAACGACGGTGGTGTTGCGCAAGGTGGCTGGAGTTGTGAAGGGTGGTGGTGAGTTGAGGGATAGATCGTTGACAGTAAGTTTCGTCGGTGGTTTGGATCGCGACGACGACGAGGTGGTGGGTGAAGTGGTGGTGAGTGAGTTTGGAGAAGCAACACGGAAAAGGGAGTGAGTTCGGTGAGTGAAGTGGAAACGGCAGATGAGATCTGATGGCTTTTCGGTGAGTTAAGGTTGATGCGGTGGTTGTTAGATGTTACCACGTGAGGCAACTTGATGGTTAGGAAATAAAGGACGGTGTTCAGCGGTATTTTACGGTTGTTTTTGCATAGTGAGGTTTAGAGGAGTAAGAGGAAGAACAAGGATGGATGTGATTTTGATTGGAAAAATAAGTAGTGGTCGAAGGGGGTTGGTAAATCTTGTTTGGGTGAAAATGATTTTGAGGTTGTAACGGCACGGTTATGAGGTGTTGCTGCAAAATGAAGTATTGTTGGAATGGATATTTTTTGCAGAGAACATCTTTCTGAAATCTGAATGAGAGAGTGAAGTGGGAAAGACGTGAGAATCGTGAGTGATTGAGAGGAGAGATTTGTGAGGATTGTGGTCAATTATTGAGAGAGAGAAAAAATGTGTCAGGGAGAGAGAGAAAGCAGTTTTTTATTTACTCCTTTTTGTTTTTTTTATATATTACTATTATTATTAATTCATTCTTCTATTGGTGAATAAAGATGCACATGGATAGCTAACATGGACTGTTGATTACTTATGATTTAATGGTTGAGATCCATTGAAAGAAACACAAATTGCAACCAACTTTCAAAATGCCTAAAAAGCCCCTCTAGATGATTTAATTTATTTAAATAGTTTATATCAATTAAGTCCAATAAAATTGACAACTTCAAAAATGAATATGATAAAAATAAAATGAAGACGTGGAAAATAATATTTATTTTTTGTGAATATTTTGGCGAAAGAATAAAAATAAAATGACTAGAACTGAATAAATGTCGGGCGAAAATTTGCTCAAAAAATGAAATCGGTCACACTAAAATGATCAGTGTTGATTCTAAGTGTTGGCGGCAATTTTGGTAAAATAAAGAGTGTTCACAAGATGTTATGTGTGATGTCTTAACATGAGATATCCTATGTACCTGTTGGAGTTCAAGAACATGTGCATGCAGGATTGTTTCAGAATGCCACATACAATGCCATGGCTTCTGATATTGGATGTACCTGCTGGAGCTTAAATGAAAGACATGTTCATGCAGGATTATTTCAGATGACATACACAATGTCATGACATCTGATATGGCTGTACCTGCTGGAAATTATAAAAGGAATTATTGGATTATGCAGGATTTTTCCAGGATGTCAGACCCGATGTCATGACATCCTGCACACAGAACATTCAGTATGAATGTTTGGTGTTTTGTGATTGCTCAATTAATGGCAATCTTTGGATGATTGAAGATATGGCTAGCTGGCGCATTCAATCATGGATTACAACCAGATTTACTTATTTTCCAAGGAGATCTAAACAGCTGTTATAAAAAGATTGGATTGGAAAATAGATTTAGGGTTTTCAAGATGTCCAAGCCCAGCTGGATGCTTCTATAAAAAAGGGACTTAGAAAACCTGTTTGAACACACAACTAAGACTGAGCGAAATATAGAGAGAGAGCTAGGGTTTGTGTCTGTTTAGTCGTAAGACTTGTAGGTCATTCAAGTCATCCATTGATGATTGAATTGGAATGATTTGTGGTTGTAATTTGTCACTCTAAAGCTGTTAAGCAAGAGTGTGTGTCTTCTTGATCAAAGCTGTGAAGCAAGATCAAGAGTGTGTCTTCTTGATTGAAACTGTGAAGTATAATCAAGAGTGTGTAATTGAAAAGTATTTTCTTTTCACAAGGGAAGTGAGTGGGTTCTCATATCTAAGAGTGCTTAGGTAGAAGTTGCACGGGTAGAGATTAGGTGATAAAGACTGTAACTTGTTGAAGTGTACGGAGAGTCTTTGAACTAATTCTATTTTAGTGGATTTCCTTCCTGGCTTGGTAGCCCCCAGACGTAGGTGAGTTGCACCGAACTGGGTTAACAATTGCTTGTGTTATTCTCTTTACCATTCTGTTTTTGTTTATCCATTGTGTGTTAACAGATATTAGTGTCGTAACATTACCTTCGACATCTTATATCTGATACCAGAATTTCAATTGGTATCAGAGCAGGCATCCTGCTCTGGTTCTGGGTGAGATCTAGGGGCAATACTTTCTGGTACAATGGAGAGAGATGGAGGATCTGTTCATAGGCCACCAATTTTGGATGGTTCTAACTATGACTATTGGAAACCTCGAATGGTAGCGTTTCTGAAATCCCTTGATAACAAGGCTTGGAAAGTTGTGCTAACAGGTTGGGTGCATCCTGTCATTACTAAAGAAGGAGAAGCCACCACTGAGAAGAAGCCTGAAGAACAATGGTCCAAGGAGGAGGATGATCTTGCTCTTGGAAACTCTAAAGCCTTGAATGCAATATTCAATGGGGTAGACAAGAATATTTTCAGGCTGGTAAATAACTGTGAAGTGGCCAAAGATGCTTGGAACATTCTCAAGACCACTCATGAAGGCACCTCTAGGGTAAAGATGTCTAGACTTCAGCTGCTCACCTCCAAGTTTGAAAACTTAAGGATGAAAGAAGATGAAAACATTCATGAATTTCACATGAGTATCCTTGAGATTGCTAATGCTTCAGGAGCCCTGGGAGAGAAGATAACAGATGAAAAGTTGGTAAGAAAAATACTCAGGTCACTCCCTAAGAGATTTGCAATGAAGGTGACTGCCATAGAAGAATCTCAAGACATCTCCAACATGAGGGTAGATGAGCTAATTGGTTCCCTCCAAGCCTTTGAGTTGGGATTAAATGATGGTGTTGAAAGGAAAACAAAGAGCATTGCCTTTATGTCAAACACAGAAGAGGATAAGAGTCAGGAGGATGAGGAAGATCTGGTCAATGAAGTAGCAATGTTGGGAAGGCAGTTTAATAAACTGTTGAAAAAGATGGATGTAAGATCAAGGGAAAATGTCAAGAACATCCCATCTGACATCAGTAAAACCAACAATACTGGAAGAAGAGCAAGATCAGATGAGAAGATCAAAGAAGGAAAAGAGGTTCAGTTCTATGAATGTGATGGATATGGACACATCAGGACTGAATGTGGAACCTACCTCAAGAAACAGAAGATGAGTCTTGCTGCCACTTGGTCTGATGAAAGTGAAACAGAGGAGGCTGCAAATCTTGTGACAGCAATGACAGGAAGATGGGGATCTGATGGAGACTCAAGTGATGATGAAGTAACTTTTGAAGAGTTGGCCTCTACCTACAGAAAGTTGTGTCACAAAAGTGTAGAGCTGTGCAAACAGGTTGAAAGCCAGAAGAAGGAAATAACTCAACTTGAGAATGAGAAGGCAGAATACTTGGAAACCATCTCCAAGTTACAAACAGAAGCAGTGGTTCTGAATGCCAAGCTAAATCCACAAGCTGAAAATCAGAAGATAGCACAGCTGGAAAGTGAGAAGGCAGACCATACTAAAACCATCTCTAAATTAAAGACTGAAGTCCTGTTACAAAATTCTAAATTGGAAGAAATGACCAAGTATGTAAGAATGTTAAGCAATGGGTCTGACTCCTTAGACAAGATTCTTCAAACTGGACAAATAACAGGAGACAAATCTGGTATTGGGTATAATAACTCAAAGCCTGAGAGCAGTTACACTGGTGTCAAACCTCAAGCCAAACTTAAGTGCTTTCAAAAACCTGTGATGTCACATCATATGTCACAACACTAGAGGAGAAAACAGTTGAAAGGAAAACACCAAAGATGGAGATGCCATTACTGTGGGAAATTTGGTCATCTGAAGCCTTTCTGCTATAAACTGTATGGCTATCCTAGGCCTGCTCATCATCAGGATCACTATCAATTCAGACCCAAACAGCACATGCCTAGCATCAAGAAGCAATGGGTCCCTAAGACTAATGTCACAAGTCTGATAGCTCACATTCCCCTCAGAATCTCAGCCAAAGAAGAATGGTACTTTGATAGTGGATGCTCCAGACACATGACTGGAAACCAAGACCTGCTAACTGATATGCATCATCATACCATAAGTCATGTAACCTTTGGAGATGGAGCAAAAGGTGAAATCAAGGGAACAGGTAAGCTTGAGTGCCTTGGAGTACCTAGACTTGACAAGGTTCTACTAGTCAAAGGCTTGACTGCAAACCTCATAAGCATCAGCCAACTATGTGATCAAGGTCTGAATGTTAACTTCACCAAAACTGAATGTCTAATCCTTGACATAAATAGTGAAGTAATTATGAGAGGAATCAGGACCAAAGACAATTGCTACATATGGAGCTCTCAATTGGATTATCCCTTTAAGTATTGGTTGAGTGCAGATGCTCTCAAGAGTGATGAAAACAAGGCTGGGGGAAATGTCATACAAAGATGTCACACCAGAAGCTCAGAAGAGAAAAGGTTATGATGGCTCAAAAAACTGAGAGGTTAGATCAAACAGGTGGACATATGACCAGTCACAGGGAGAATGGAACTGTAGAGACTAAGCCACAAGGGACTCTATGCAAAAAGGCCAAGGACAATATGGAGAAGATTTGGATGACACCTGTAAAAGGTATAGAAGATGATAGCAATTGGGCTCAACTGGGTTGGATGAAACTCTTACTGATTGCATACAATGTCACACACGATGTCATAACTTTGTATTATGACTTCCTGAATGCTGAAACTAGGTCCAAAAATCAGATTCAGCACAGATGGACAAAGTATTGCTCTTGCTATTATTACTCCATTAGAAAATTTATGGAAGACAAATTCAGAAGTCTAAAGCTTGGACTGGAACTAGCAGACAAACTTGCAAGGAATTTGGGTAAAATTGAATATGAGGGAGGGAAATTAGGGATTTGGACTCTTGTGAAATTATGGCAGTTAAAGTGGAAAAATAAAGAAAATAAAAATAGTGTCTGCCCTTTTAAAAGAAAGAGCCACATAAATGATAAATCATTCCCTGGCATTGAAAATAGTATCTATTCCCTTAGCACACTCTACCTAAACGCATCAATCTCCCTCTCCATTCATCTTCTCAGAAAAGCTCAGCTAGGGCAAAGAAACTCTTCTCAAAAGTCCTACAACATGTCTCAACATTCATCATCAACTAGTTCACATTCATCATCTTCTCACCATAGAAAAACTCCCTCAATGGAGTTCGTAGACGAAGATGTGATGGACGTCACTCCACTCTACATGATACCAGGCGACACCCCAGGTCCCTCGTCCAAAGCTGGAGATAAGCAAGGTAATACCTCTGGTAACTCCTCTCTCCCAAAAGACATGCATTATGCTGATCGTGCAATAAGGAACCTAGTCACTAGGATTCTGAGAGAAGGGCATGAAGTCAAAGGGGTTTCTACCCCTCTGTCTAGAAGGGAACCCTCTCCTGAGGAGGAACCTCATGCTGATAAAGATGAGGACTCATCTAAATCAGAAAAAGAAGGTGCTGCTGAAGGGCTATGCTCTCTAGGTAAAACCCTACCTAGCAAAAAACCAGCAAATATGTCTCAGGAGAATGTCATTGACCTAGAGGAAGAAAGCTCTGAAAAGGAGGATGATCCTTTGGTTAATCTTGTAAAACCTAGTGTTGCTGAGAAACTGAGAACTAGGCAAGGGAAAAGTGTGGCAAGAATGAGAACAAGAAGAGTGAAAAGGACGGCTGGTATAGGACCCTCAAAAGCTTAGAGCAAGGTTGAGGTTAGGAAAAGGAAAGAAAGAGATAGCTCTGCCTCTGAGGAAGATGTCAAAGACGATGTCCCAGACATCTCCCCTGCAAAAAGGCAGGTTGTTCAAAAGTCTCCTGGCAAGACTGATGTTGTGCACCTAGACAATATCTCCTTTCATTTGGAAGATGGGGCAGCAAAGTGGAAATATGTCATTCAGAGGAGAGTAGCTATTGAAAGAGAGCTTGGACAAGAAGCTGTAGAGGTGAAGGAGGTAATTGAGTTGATCAAGAAGGCTGGACTCATGAAGATTGTGATAACTCTACCCCAATGCTATGAGGGGTTGGTAAAAGAGTTTATTGTTAATATTCCTGAGGATATTCAGGAAAAGAGCAGCAGGGAGTTCTGCAAGGTGTTTGTATGGGGAAAATGTGTGAAATTCTCACCAAGTGTCATCAACAAGTTCCTAGGAAGAGGAACATATGGAGGAGTAGACCTAGAGACTACAGACAATGAGGTCTGTGGGGTTATCACAGCTGGCCAAGTTAAGGAATGGCCTAGTAGGAATCACTTATCAGCTGGAAAGCTCAGTGTTAAATATGCCATCTTGCACAAGATTGGCTCAGCTAATTGGATTCCTACTAATCATGTCTCTACTATCTCCATTAATCTTGGAAGAATCATTCATGCAATTGGAACAAGGGTTAACTATGATTTTGGCAAGTTCATATTTGATCAAACCATTAGACATGCTTCTACAAATGCTGTGAAGTTACCCATTGCCTTCCCCTCCCTTATTTGTGGCATTATCCTAAGCCAACAACCAGGCATTCTGAGTACAAGTGACATTCCAAGTAGGAGAAAATCCCCTCTGTCCATTCATTATAAGCTGTTTGAGGGAAGTCATGTCAATGATGTCATGACATCTGCCAAAAGGGAGTCTACATCTCAAGGGAGCTTGGTTGATCAACTAAAAGAAACCTGCAAGGAATTGGAAAATGGCATAAGGGTGGCCAAGGCTAGAAAAGAAGCATTAGAAGTTCTGATCTGTAGCCTGGAGAAGGAAGAAGTAGAGAAGGCTGGGAAGGACTCAAAGTCAAGACCAAAATCTCAATCCAATGGAAGTTCTGGAAGCTCAGAAGACTCTGAAGGTGCAGGTAAAGATACAAGTGAAGGTGAAGATGATTCTTCTTCTTCTGATTAATGGTCCCTGACTGTATTGAAGACTGGGAGGAGTGATGGTGGAAGCTGGTCTGGTGTTTGGAAGGTTGTTGTCTTTACTGTTTTTTTTTAGCATGTATTTTGTGGCAGTCCTTATTGATGCCTGTTATGTAGTATTTAGGGCTCTTAAAGAGTTCCTTGGATTTGTTCATTATTCCAGCTATCACAGCTGTGTTTAATGATGATGTGTACTTCCTGAATATTTTGTTTTAACATGCTTAATGTTATAACATCTGATCTATCATTCTCTGCTAGGCTAATAGACATTTATTTTGTCTAATTGGTCACCTTTGATCAATTTTGACTAAAAAGGGGGAGAAGTGCTGTTGTGGAAGTTGTTTGTGGCTGGACAGAAGGACAACTATTATTAAAAGAAGTGCACAGGTGCTAAAACAGAATGTAATTCTGTTTGTTTACAGATGTCAAAGAGGATGTCTGATATGGTGCACAGGTGGTGATGTTGAAGCAGATGTCAGTATGACATTCTGGCTGGTACAGGTACTGGAGTTCAGTAGCTGTTATGATTGTTGTATGCACATATTTAGGGGGAGAAGGAGTACCCTTGTGCATTGTGCATTTGTGTGTCTTACTAGTTGCATCCATAACTAGTAATTCTGTTTGTTGCACAGATTTAGGGGGAGGAGAAGTACCCTTGTGCATGTGTGTATTACTAGTAGCCATAGCTAGTAATTGTTTTGCTTCTGCTGCTGATTAAACTTCTGATAAGTTGTTTAACTGCTGATAGTTTACCTTGTGAACAAAAAGGACAGATATATGTTTTAGCCAAAATTTGCCAATGGGGGGGTTTGTTGATTCTAAGTGTTGGCAGCAATTTTGGTAAAACAAAGAGTGTTCACGAGATGTTATGTGTGATGTCTTAACATGAGATATCCTATGTACCTGCTGCAGTTCAAGAACATGTGCATGCAGGATTGTTTCAGAATGCCACATACAATGCCATGGCTTCTGATATTGGATGTACCTGCTGGAGCTTAAATGAAAGACATGTTCATGCAGGATTGTTTCAGATGACATACACAATGTCATGACATCTGATATGGCTGTACCTGCTGGAAATTATAAAAGGAATTATTGGATTATGCAGGATTTTTCCAGGATGTCAGACCCGATGTCATGACATCCTATACACAGAACATTCAGTATGAATGTTTGGTGTTTTGTGATTGCTCAATTAATGGCAATCTTTGGATGATTGAAGATATGGCTAGCTGGCGCATTCAATCATGGATTACAACCAGTTTTTTATTTACTCCTTTTTGTTTTTTTTATATATTACTATTATTATTAATTCATTCTTCTATTGGTGAATAAAGATGCACATGGATAGCTAACATGGACTGTTGCTTACTTATGATTTAATGGTTGAGATCCATTGAAAGAAACACAAATTGCAACCAACTTTCAAAATGAATATGATATAAATAAAATGAAGACATGGAAAATTCTATTTATTTTTTGTGAATATTTTGGCGAAAGAATAAAAATAAAATGACTAGAAATGAATAAATGTCAGGCGAAAATTTGCTCAAAAAATTAAATCGGTCACACTAAAATGATCAGCATAAAATATACTTATTGAAAAAATACAGCGTTTCTTCAAATTCTGAAATAAATTTTCACCGGTTATAAGACTCAAACGGATTAAAATGCAGCTGAACAAGTTGCCGAAAAATATTACGAGCACACCAGGCTAAACTACGTGAACCGTAGATTAATAATACTAACGTCTGCAAATTTAATTTCAAAACTTTTTACCCGCTGATTTTGCACGTACTTGAGAAATGATTTAACCAATTTGTCTGTATTTTCAATAAATTTATCCTGACTGATATTTTAGGTATTATTTATGATGAAATGCATGTTATGCTGTACAACTGATGCAAATTGAAATAAAAATCGAATTTATGAAATTTTTAAAATGCCCAGACAAATTTGGGGTATGACATCATGTAATTAGTTATAATCTCTCTATATATAATAAAGTCTCCGTAGTACTTTTCAAAACACACAGTTTATTCAAATGTCTTAGTCTCTTGTATTTCAACATGGTATCTAGAGCCTGCTAAAAGGCAATTCTTTCTTTGTCGTGTTTTACCTAGTTGACCCACTATCTTCCGGTAAGAATTTTTTTTTTGTAAACCGTGTTATCACTCCGGTTTGCCTCTCACTTTTCAAAATTCACAGGTAACTTACCAACAGAAGCAGCTCTTCCTATCCAGTCGTTCCCCACTTTTCATCGGCAGAAACCTCCGTACATGACAGCACGTCCGACGGACGATCCCGACAATTTTCCCACTGCTCCACTCTCCATAGGACAACTGTTTCAGATCCGATACTCGTGGCTACTCCTCATAACTTTACGCCAAACTACGATGATTTCCTTAGGTGGTTTCGAAATTATCAGAACTTAGATTCTACTACTTCGATAGCACACATTGGTAATTCATCTGCTTGTCTCTCTCAATCATATTCTCTTGGATCTTGGGTCCTTGATTCTGGTGCGTCTGGTCATGTTATCGGTAATAAAAATCTTTCTGCTTCCCTCTCTACATCCGGTTTCTTACCTACTATAACTTCTGCCAATGGTTCTCAAACCCGATCTGAAGGGATTGGTATTGTTTAACTTCTACCTTCTCTTTCGGTTACTTCTGTCCTCTATGTACCTAATTGTCCATTTAACTTACTTTCAGTCAATCGTTTAACTAGTTCTCTTGATTTTACTTTTACTTCACTAACAATAATGTTACCCTGCAGAATCGGAGTTCGGGATGGACGATTGGTGTCGGATGTGACTCTCAAGGCCTTTATTACCTCTCAATGTCATCTCAGACAAGCTCAGCGAAAGATTCTCCACTCACTATCCATGCTCAGTTAGGTCATCCCAGTCTTTCCAAACTACATAAATTGGTGCCAAATTTATCGAATGTATCTAATTTACATTATGAGTCGTGTTATCTAGGGAAACACACTCGTGGTCAGTTTCCCAATCGAGTTAATAAACAAGCTTCATCCCCTTTTGCTTTAGTTCACACCGATGTTTGGGGTCCCTCGCGTACTGTCTCTACTCTTGAGTCTAGGTATTTTGTCACCTTTATTGATGATTTTTCACGTTGCACATGGTTATTTTTAATGAAGAATATATTTGAATTATTTTCTATTTTTGAACAATTCTATCAAGAAATAAGAACTCAATTCGGTGTGTCTATCCGTACCTTAAGAAGTGACAATACCCGTGAATATTTATCCCAACAATTTCAGAATTTTATGTCACAAAATGGTATTCTCCATCAAACATCTTTCCCTCACACACCTCAACAAAACGGGGTAGCCGAACGCAAAAATCGGCATCTTGTAGAAACCACTCAGACCCTACTTCTCCATGGTAATGTTCCATTTCGGTTTTGGGGGGATATTGTGCTAACGGCATGTTACCTTATAAATCGCATGCCCTCATCTGTCCTTAACAATAAAATCCCTCATTCAATCCTTTTTCCCAATTCCCCACTTCACCCAATTCCTCCCCGAGTCTTCGGGTCCACGTGTTTTGTACACAATCTCTCTCCTGGTCTTGATAAACTCTCAGCTCGATCACTAAAGTGTGTCTTTTTTGGTTATCATTGATCCCAAAAAGGTTATCATTGTTATTCATATACTCTACAACGATACCTAGTATCGGCCGATGTTACCTTCTTTGAGTCGGTTCCATATTTCGAGTCCAGTCACGTAACTCCAGAACCCATTCAAGAAAGTACTCCCACACATTTTCCGGCAGTTATTAATGTCCCTCCTACCATTATCCCCCATCAGTCTAGGGCTCCTGACCCACCCACTTCTCGACCACTTCAAACATATTAGCATCATCACCCAATGTTTGTCGTCCCTGTCCCTGAGGTCATACTTGTCCCTGAGGTCATTGCAGACTCTCCTCCAACGCCTCCGCCATCACCGGATATGATCCTGTAACCTGAGTTTGATCTTTTGATTGCCCTTCAAAAAGGTATACGTCAAACACGAAATCCTTCTCCACATTATATTGATTTATGTTATCATCGTCTTTCCCCTTTGCAGTACACTTGTTTGTCTTATTTGTCTTCTGTTTCTATTCCTAAAACTCCAGGTGAAGCATTATCTCACCCTGAGTGGAGGCAAGCAATGATTGATGAAATGTGTGCTCTTCAAAGCAGTGGTACATGGGAACTGGTTCCTCTACCCCATGGGAAATATTTAGTAGGTTGTCGTTGGCTTTACACAATGAAGGTTGGTCCATATGGTAAGATTGATCGATTTAAAGCTCGCTTGGTAGCCAAAGGATACACTCAGATTTTTGGATTAGATTATAGTAATACCTTCTCGCCTGTAGCCAAGATGGCATCTGTTAGACTTCTTCTAGCCATCGCAGCCCTTCGACATTGGCCTCTTCATCATCTTGACATCAAAAATTCTTTTTTACATGGTGATCTTGAAGAGGAAGTATATATGGAGCAACCACTTGGATTTGTTGCTCAGGGGGAGTCATCAAATATGGTGTGTATGTTACACAGGTCTCTTTATGGTCTTAAGCAATCTCCAAGAGCTTGGTTCGGCAGATTCAGCATTATAGTACAACAATTTGGTATGGTCCGTAGTGAAGCTAACCATTCTGTTTTTTATCGTCACTCAGCCCAATGATGTATTTATCTTATTGTGTATGTAGATGATATTATCATAACTGGTAGTGATCACCAGGATATACTCCAGTTAAAGCAACATCTCTCGAATCAATTTCAGATAAAAGATCTTGGTAAACTTTGCTATCTCTTGGGTATTAAGGTAGCCTAATCTAAAGATGGTTTGGTAATTTCTCAGCAAAAATATGATATGGGTATTTTGGAAGAAACGTGTTTGTTGAATGTTAAACCAGCTGATACTCTTATGGATCCAAGTGTCAAACTACTACCCAATCAGGGGGGGCCTTTATCTGACTCAGGAAGGTGTAGAAGATTGGTTGGAAAGTTGACTTATCTCACCGTCACTTGTCCAGACATTTCTTTTGCAGTTAGTATGGTAAGTCAGTTCTTAAACTCCCCTTGTCAGGAACACATGGATGTTGTTATCCATACTCTAAGATACATCAAATGTGCTCCAGGAAGAGGTCTAGTGTATGAAAATAAAGGACATACTCAGATAGTTGGATACTTCGATGCTGATTGGGCAGGGTCACCCATTGATAGACGATCCACCTCTCAGTATTGTGTACTTGTTGGAGGAAACCTTATATCTTGGAAAAGTAAGAAACAAAATGTAGTTGCAAGATCAAGCGCTGAGGTAGAGTATAGGGTCATGGCAATGGCAACATGTGAACTTATTTGGTTAAAACGGTTGCTCAAGGAACTTCAAATTGAAGAAGCAATACCAATGACACTTATTTGTGATAATCAAGCCACATTGCACATTGCTTCAAATCCAGTCTTCCATGAGAGGATCAAACATATTGAGACAGACTGTAATTTTATCAGAGAGAAAATCGAATCAGGTGACATCGTCACAAACTTTGTCAACTCTAATGATCAATTGGCAGACGTGCTTACAAAATCTCTACGAAGCCCCGGAACTAATTATATATGTAACAAGCTTGGTGCATTTGACTTATATGCTCAAGTTTGAGGGGGAGTGTTGATATTTGTAAATATAGTATTAAGAATATTTGTGTACCGAATAGTCTTGCATCAACTATATCATGTAATTAGTTATAATTTCTCTATATATAATAAAGTCTCTGTAGTGATTTTCAAAATACACAATTTATTCAAATGTCTCTTAGTTTCTTGTATTTCAACAAGTTTCTGATTTGCCGTGTAGGCAGCCATCTTTCGGACGAGCGTCCTGAGATGGTTCCTAGGGTAACTGACACCCTTGTATTTCTTGAAATCAGGAGTTTTGAACTTTGGAGGTATAGTGAAGTCTGGTACCAAGCACATCCCCATAGCATCAACTCCGAAGATACAGAAAACCTTCAATCACTTTTAGTCTTTCTTCTAGGATTTTATATTTGTCTTCAGTTCTTGTTTCCCTAATAGTGGCACCAGAGTGAGTAAATGGTTTTCTTTCTTGGACCATGCCTCTAGGATATTCATCCTCATATTGTTGGCTTGGATCTACATAGTTGTCTTACAGAATTGGTATTTGTATGGGACGAGATGCCCAATTGTGAACAAGGGTCGGGATAGACCCTTCAGGATGAAGGGTATCATCCTTAGCTTCACCCCCTTGGATGTCAGAAGTAAACCCTTGTAGAGGGTTACCATCCTCAGGTAGGGTGTGGACATGGAAGTAGCCTTCCTTGTATCAGTCTCAACCTCCCTTGCCAACATGTTGGTGATGGCTCTCGTGAGTTGATCCATCTTGTCCTTCATTTCCTCCATATTTCCTTTGACCGAGTCCATATCCATCCTAAGTGCTTCCTGGTTCTATTCAAGTTGCTCCATGGCCTTCTTACGTTGAGCTTGAGTTTGGAGAGTCAGGTTATCACTAAAGATATGCGCCTCTAAAATAGATTCGCAATGCGATGTTATGTTTATTATTTGGGAATTGGTTTTCCATCCTTAGAATTGCTTTTACACCCTAGTAAAAACCAAAGACTACCCCTATAATCTGAAAAATCATTTTCTAGCGTACTTCATTCACACACAAGTCACTCGTTTTTTAGCCAAGCTCTAAGGTTATGTCAAAAAATAATACAAAAATGTATTTCCAATTTTTCTGTCTCCATTATTTGGCTTATTTTCATTGTGTTACATCTATACAATTTGTGTAATAATAGATATTATGGGTGATAGGTATGGGGATGGAAAAGTTGTGAATATGCATCAGTTTGGAATGAAAGAGCTTGATTGTTGCAAACATCAGTCGACTCTAGTTCAGTTCATGTGGAAGCTTCAACTTTTAAGGATCGTATCTTCGCCTTTGTCTTTCTGTAAGAGGGAGGTGTCACCTCCTGATGCCTCGGAAGCCTCATCGGTACATGTTGAGGCATCTGAGACTCCCTAAGGGTTTGGAGGAGGCTAGTCTAACTTGTTGATGTTTTCTCTATATTCTGACTATACTGTCAGCCATGTGTGGGACAGGGAGGCAAAATTCAATTGTATTCATTCTTTCAAACATATTTGTTATAATATTTAAAGTTTCTGATGATGGTTTATTTTTCTGTAGGACCATGATGTTTTAAAATGCATCAATCATGGCCAGAATATTGTTGGTATGTCGTTGCTTGCTAAGTAGTGGTTTCAGGATGTGAGGCAGTTATCTGGGATGCGACTTGTGTAGAATCGGTTATATTACGATTAACCATGGTATGTTGTTCAAGTTTATATTGTGATGGCACTCTGAGACGTCATCTTTTCATATTCTACATGGTGAGATGTTTATCCCCCTAGACGATGTCTCATGTCTGTTGCATCTTCCGATCAGGGAAGGCTGTTAGACCATATAAGGATTATTAGAGATGAGGCAGTAGAGATGATGGTGATCTATCTAAGAGATGACCTAGAGGATGCCCTGTATGAATTAGGAGTCACCTAAAAGAGGTGATGATGAGTAGGTTATGCAGCATAGATCATATGTTAGAACAAGATTTTGATTCTGCAATACATCTCTAAGTTTTGATGATAACAAAGAATGAAACAATTTGGTACCCTAATAATTTTCTCTAGTGTGCAGGTTTCTAAGTCAAAGTGACTCTGAGGAAAACAAATATCTGAGATCCGCACCAGTCCAGAAAAGATGAACTAGCACAAAGAGAAATCAGATTTGACTCCAATGCATCTGAGGAAGAAGTTACCTAAAGAATCTAACGTTGTAGTTCAATTCTATATCTGAATACTCTACGTCTGAAGACTATTCAAGAGAATTTATCTGAAGACTGAAAACAAATATCTGAAGACTATTGAAGAGAATCTATCCGAAGACTAAAATCAAATATCTAAAGACTCTACATCTGAAGACTCTGCAAGATAGCATCTGAAGACTGTTCAAGAAAATATCTGAAGACTGCAAGAGATATCTGGAATCTGATCAAAGACTCTAATCATGCTCACCCCGATTCATGCTCAAACACTATATTTGATATCAACGGATCAGAAACTTAATCAGGAAGCATTCTAAGTACAGTACAAATCAGTTTAAGGAATTTATGGATTATGTTCCAAGACTGCTATGGAAAGGACAAGAATTTTAATACCTTTAATTCCCATAGCTGACACGAAATCTCTCTTGATTTCCCTTCAACGGTGTCATCTCTAAGTGATATATAAAGGCCTCCTCATAACCTGCTAAAAACAACACCTTGATCTACAACATATAAATACACGATAACATTTTCATATCTTTCATTGTAATATTCGGTTTTCACACAAGAGTTGCTGCTCAAATTCTGTAATTGTTATTGTTCCTAAACTGTGTTTATATTGCTTATCTAGAAGCACCTAGTCAAACACTTGTACTCCTAAAACTCTTTGTAATTCCTCAAGTGACTTGTCTAAGTCTGTATACTTGAAAGGGCTAAAAGGTTGTTAAACTCTTAGACGTTTTTGCAATCTGTTGAGATTATTGGATTAAGTCCTTATTGAAGGCGAAATCACCTTGACCGGGTAGACTGGAGTAGCTTTGAATTTCAAGCGAACCGGGATAAACTCCTTGTGTTGTTAGCATTTATTTTGTGTGTGGTGTTGCAAAAAAATTTTGATTACTGTGAAAATAATTAAACCCCCTTTTCTTGTTTTTCTCTACCTTCAATTGGTATCAGAGCTTAGACTCTGTTATTGATTTTTTGAATCAAACACTTAACCGTGTAGAGAGATCCAGAGTGAGAAAAACTTCATGGATAACACAAATGAAAGAGATGGCTATAATGCAAAACCTCCAGTTTTTTATGGAGAAAAATTTGACTACTTGAAGGATAGAATTAAAAGTTTCTTCCTAGGCTACGACACTGATCTCTGGGATATTGTCACAAATGGTTATGAACCACCCATTTCTGCAATTGGCATCTCTATTCCAAGAAGCAGAATGAGTGATTATCAGAAGTGTGATTTCAAGAATCACCACAAAGCAAGAACCATTCTGTTAAACGTAGTTGTAGCGGGGTATTCGTTACCATTAGAGATATTGACTAAATCCAAGGTAAACCATACAAGTCGAGTCGCCACCGCACTTCTATTTATCCAAAGGAATGGTTAGAAAGCGAACAAAAACCTAAAAGTTTTATCGAATCCAAAACTAGTAAAAATGTCAAAGATCTGGGTAAGGGGGTTGGTTATGCAATGGGAAGGTTTTAAGCACCCAAAACATCCTAGGTACTCCTAGGGAGCCCTTTTCATAAGTGTTGTTCTAGTCTAAAGGGTGTAGGTATATCTAAAGTACTATTTACTAAAAGGAAGGTTAAAAGAAAATGACTCGCAAGGATGTCGCATCCACTGCCTACGTATCTCATCTGAGTATGAGAATCAGAGTCTTCGTAGCTCGGCTACCTATGGGTTAAAGAGAAGTGTGCTCGGTAAGACGTCGCGTCTTATGCCTACGTATCTCATCTGGAATGAGAATCAGAGCAAAACGTAGTTCGGCTAACTACGGGAACAAGGGTCTCGATTGCAACTAGGGAAAGAGAAAGGGAAGGTCTCGATCACAACGAGGGCGAGAGAAGAGAATCGCAACAAGGGCGAAAGCGAACAAGGATTAGTTGTTAGTCGTCAGTCAAACTCGGCAAGACGTCGCATCTCGTGCCTACGTATCTCATCTGAACATGAGAATCAGAGTTGTCGTAGTTCACCTAACTAGGGGTTAAGGATTGCCATCTGAACATGGACTTACAGAAGAGGACAACAGCTGTGTCAAAGGAGGGTGGGCAGTGTGTTCAACGTCCTAGCAGTAGGTGTTGCAGCTCGCTGAATCGAGTTTTAGGCAGTTATTGTTGGTGTAAACCCTAGAGGCCAATACTTTTGGTACTTGTATCGAATTATTTATTAATAATAAAAGGCATTTTCTTTATTATGGTTGATTAATAAAGTCCCTGGAATAGATAGTTCGTTTAATGTATTAAGTATGACTTAATCATGAGATCACGTTAAACATAAGGACATTATTCTTAAAGTATCCGTAGTCGAGCTTTAGTGTGAAGTGGGATAACATTAAAGCATTAAGACTATTATGTTTGTAGACTGATGATCACATCTCATGGATCATGGATAAAGAGTTATCAAGTCTTAAACATAGGTATGAATATTAGGAGTAATATTTATACCGAATTGACCCGCTATGAGAATACTATATAGAAAGTTATGCAAAGTGTCATAAGTTATTCTCATGGTGATAATAGTGTATTCCACTCTTCGACCTGAAACCACTATGGATCCTAGATGTAGAGTTGAGTGCTTTATTGTTGATCCAACGTTGTCCGTAACTGGATAATCATAAAGACAGTTGATGGGTACTCCACGAAGCATGCTGAGGGACATGAGTGACCTAGATGGAATTTGCCCATCCTGCATAACAGGATAAATGTCTATGGGCCCAATATTGAACTGGACAAGGATGACACGGTCTATGCCTTGTGTTCAATATAGACATAAGGGAAAAAGGGTAATTATACACATAAGTATTATTGTAGCGGTGTATTCGTTACTATATGATCTATGGATTAAATCACAAGCAATGTATACAATGAATATAGAGTCGCCACCGCACTTTTATTTATCCTAAGGACTGGTTAAAAAGCGAACAAAAACCTAAGAAGTTTTACACGTAGAAAACTAATGAAAAAGATCAGAGATCGGGGTAAGGGGTAAATTACGCAATGGGAAGGTGTTAGGCACCCATCACGTCCTAGGTACTCCTAGGGAGCCCTTTTCACACTTTGTTGTTTGAAAATTATTATTTGTCATGACATAAGTATTGTGCAAACATGATTGGGATGATGAGAAAAGAATGTACAAATTAATTATTTTTGTGTTCGAACGGATGAACCCGTTGCCTACGTACCTTCCATCAAAGGTAAGGATCAAAACGCCGTAGTTCGGCTAAAAATTTTCCAAAAGTTAGTGGATTCAATTTTAAAACACAAGCTCAAAGGTCTTACGTTACCCACGGGAGAAAACTCAACCTTATGAAACAACTAGTCCACCATGTGAGAAAAGCTTCCACTCGCTAGTGAGGGGTTAACCCTATAATAAGCGAGGAAGACTTACAATTCAATCAACTAAGGACAAATAGGTGAGATTAATATCAACCAACTAGGGTAAATCAAACCTATAGCTAATGTATGAAATCTTAACAAGCATGGACAAAGCCACAAAATCATTTGAATGGGTGAAGGTTAATTGATTTGGATTATTTACAAAAGGGTCAAAGTATGATTAAAGTCAATTCAAAATGAAGTATTTACAAAAATGAAGTTTGGAAAATCATGGACTTAAGGTCCTAGTTTCTAATTTGGAAAGGAGGTGAGAATGTTTGCACAACACTTATTTCAAGTTTTTAAAACATGTGTGAAAAGGTAGGACACAATGGGATGAATGGAATGGTGTGTATGTAAAACTTCTTAGGAGGGTTCACCTCTTGAAATCATATAGAAGATGATTCAAGTGGGTCCTTAGGAATAGGCTACAGATGAGCAATAATATGAACATGGTAACAGATGAAAGTAAATAAAAGCGGATACTGGATGCCACTCAATGGTCTTATACCTGTCTCCTAAAACAAGTAAGGATATCAGAAGCCACTCTATGGACTTACACTAATCTCCATCAAAATAAAACAAAAAAACAAAACAGGGAAGTCAACTGCCAATCTATCTGGACTTATGTTAACCTCCACAGTATGATCCTAGGAATACAAATGCCACATCACAGGGACTTACAATGAATCCTCACATACAACAACAATGCTCAAACAAAGAGCAAAGAAGATATGAGTGACCAATGAGGTCTTACACTCTATCTCTTCCATGTCATGGGAACAGATGCCAACTCACAGGGACTTATAACTGGTTCCTCAATGGGTAAACAACAATGTCACGAGGACAAAAGAAATGATCATGCACTAATGGCAAACAAAGATGATAAATGCCCAATGGCAATCAATGATAGTAAATGCACAATGGCAATCAAGTAATCATGTATAAATGAATCAAGTAATCAATCACATAAATTCAAGTAGCACACTCTATAACCATTCAATGAGGCTCAAGCAAAAGGGTTTGACTATGAAAGTCCACTGTAAGAGGTAAGTGTCGCTCTTAACCTTGCCATTGAGGGGCTAAGGTGAAGCAGATGAAAGGATATGAGGGGTGTGCCTCATTGCTTCTATCTCATGTCCGAGAGAGCATGTAAATATAAGAATGTGGGGGAGTTCAGAAAGATGGAACTCTTTCCCCAATTAGACTCGATAGATCTTGGGTTTGGATCTCAATGCTACAACCATGTAATGGGAGCAAGGAGAAGACTCACAGAATAGTGGGAGATAGGCTATTTATCTCTACCTTCCACCAATTGCCTCGAATGAGGACTTTTCCTGCTTGGGACAAATATAAACATACACAAGCATTGCCTCTTAAGGAGGACTTCAGACAATTTGCCCGGCCAAATAACGGGCCGGGTCTCCAGACTACATGAAGAAGAAGGTGCAATACCTCAATGCTAATTGCTATTTAAGCAAAGCAATGCAAGTTCTTAAAAGAACTAAGCAACTAAGGGTACCTGAAAAAGTCAAACATAATCAGCATCCCATTCAAAATCAAACAACAACACAATAATCAACAATGTACAATCATAATCAAACAATAATGTGCATAGCACAAAGCTCAATATGAACCAACATCCTACAAAACAAATACATTAGTCATATGTGTCAAGTAACACAATCCATAATGTGGAGCAAATTCCTTAATCATTAACTCCTTAACCTGAAAAGGCACAATTCACTTCAAATGTAAGTAACATGACCACTAGGACTAGCCTAGGGTCAAAAAGATGGAAAAATGTTAAAACAGCAAGCTAATCATGATCAAAGTCAAGTAATATCAAATACAAAGGGATCCCAATTGGTCCCATATTCAAACTATGCTCCTATTTCTATTTATGCAACATGGAAGGCAAAAGATGCAATGTGGAGTCTCATACAAACAACCAGCAAGATCACATTCAAATAAATGCCAAAATGGCACCAAAAAATCCACAAAATTTATGTTCTAACCAGAAGACATTCAGCAAGCCACATGTTAATTTTCAAGTCATTTGGACTAGTAGATCAATAGGAATTAATTACACATAACAAGGCATGCAAAAACAACATCAAATGAAGTATACAAATGTGCATCAACTTCAATTAGATGGTAAACAGCAATGGTACATTAGAAATACATGGGACCAAAGCTAAAAGATAGCTACAGGGGTTAAGAACCATCCTATCAATTTTCATAGTCATTGGACTAAGTATGAGAATATGGCAACATGAATAAGAATGTGTCACTAGCTAGGTTCAAAAATGATAGGCAGCAAGAAAAAATATGAATCAAATCGAAAATGGATTGAAAAAGTCCACAAAAATTCACAGAGGATGTTAACATGTCAAACAAGCTTCATGCAAAAATTTAAGGCCATTGGCCAGAGGGAAGCATGGTAAACAATTAGGGGAATATAGCCTATCAAACTATGTCACATTTCTACACATCCAAATTCAATAATTCATATATAATAAACCATAGGCTCAAAAATCATGAAACCTATGTCAAAAAATCCAGAAGGATGTCAAGAATCAATATCTCAATTTTCATTTAATTTGGATATAGCATGTGGTCTCTACAATTAAAATGGCAACATGTATGAAAATAGGTATACATTAAAGATATCTCTAGATCAATTTATTTTTCTACCAAGCAACAATTCATTCTTGATTCTATAAAAAAGTAAATAAAAAAAGAAGATTAACAAAAAAAATCCTGAGTTTATTTGGATCAAAATTGTGGATTATATGATTTTTTGAAGTTTCTAAATGATTATTTCAATATTATTTGGATTTAATATGAATTTATTAAATTAATTATGGAGTTAATGGCAGAAGCGTAATAAGCTGCTTCTAAATCAAAACGTTGCCGTTCCGCTAAAGTGACGTGGCCTCATCTCATTGGCTCTGGCGAATCAAAACTGGAGAATTTCCAGATTCATCTTCTTCCTCGCGCAGCCGGTGTGTTCTTCAACGGCGATAACGGTTTCGAGCAAATGGTAACGGAAACGCATGAATAATATACCGATCGAACCGGTTCGTAATCGCGAGTACGAATCTATAAGTGAGAATGTCTAGAAGTTACTATGTTCAACAAATCGAGCAAAACAACTAATGGCGTACAAGCTTCGATCGACCATAACTCACTCAAATCGCGACGAAATTACAATCCAAAAGCTTCTACATGATCTATGATGCATACTCTACAATATCCCTAACTCAATTTGACAAATGGCGATGATCGAAATCCAACCTTTCTTGAGTTCAGTACCGGCGGAACCGTGCGATTGAGCTTCAAATCGCGAAACAGATGCAAGATGTCGGTTCAGGAGATACGTGAAGTGATTCTTGCAGCTCGAAGGTCTTTGGATCGTCAAGAATCATCAACTGTTATGGATGTTCACGGCTTCGTAACAGTTGGAATCAGTCGCGATTTTGCTCCAATTTCGATCAACAGAAACTCTCTTCCACCTGCAAAATAGGAATCAACAGCAAATTCGCACCGAAACAATGGATTCTTGATGAGTTTGAGCAAGAGTGTGTAGAGCCAAAATGAGAGAGAAGAGAGAATTGGTTTTGAATTCTGTTATGCTGTGAAGAGTGATTGTGAAGAAGTTTTGCGAAATTGTGATTGTGAGAGAGGGATTGTAAAATAGTGATTAGCCAAAAGATTCTGTTAGGAATTAAATATATATATGCAATGCTTAATCCAATACTAATCAAAAATTAGTGAAAAAAGAGGATTAGTGCAAATGGTTTATGTGCATTTTTGGATTTAAGCTCTTTTGAATTTAGAAGCATGACAGCAGAAAATTGATACTTGAAACAAGTCAAAAATAGCATTTGGAAGCTGGTTGCATTGGCCTTATTTTCAAATTCCCAATATTTCTCCTTTTGGACGATTTTGCCCCTCTCCTTAATTAATTCACTTCAAAAATGGCCTTTTGCATGGAGCCTTTTCCAAAAAAATCCAATTATGCATCCTTGGAGTACACATTAAATGGAGTTTGTGCATATAAAGAACTTGCAATTTGGATAATCCATGTGGTAGTTATGCCCTCCCGATTACGGGTCTTTTTTTGAAATTCATCTGACCATATCTTGCAAACCACACATGAGAATTTCAAGTTCTTGGACTTTTTGGAATGGTGAGAACAAGATCTTCAACTTTCATGTTGGACAAAATTTGATTTGAAGCTTGTATCATGAAATTATCTTGAGGGGAGAAACTTTCCATTTTGGGCAGCTGAAATTACAGGTCCACTTGCCATTTTGGGAAACTTTCTGTCTGACTTCAATTCCTTCAACCTTGGTCTTTGAAATGTCAAATGAAGCTTATATATACATGAATGAGACCTTTCCAACCAATTCCAATCATCAAATCATTGATTAAATCCACAGTTGACCACGATTGACTTTTGTTGACTTTCGGTTGACTGGGCCAAGTTCTGATGAATTCCAAGCCTCTTTCAATTGAGATCTTGATTCCAAATGATATCACAAGTTGTATGAACTCTTTTTGAATGATCATGGTGTCCAAATTCTTCAAGAATGGTCACCATCAATTACTCAAGGCCTGATTTGACTGATTTGACTAATTTGCTTCAGCTGCAAGAAACATGGTTAGATGACAATATTTTTGTACTTTTGGTTAGTAAACATATGAGAAGCAATGATATACAAATGCAATACATGCTTGGTGATCAAGAAATCACACTCACGAGGTATCCCACCCACTAGGAGGGAAACTAGGGTATGCATTGATCCTTGAGGCCATGATATGATATGATATGGGCCATGAGGGATCTTAGGGCCAAAATTGGGGTCTTACAGATGCCCCTATTTAAGGTCATTCTAGCCGGAGAAGTGAAGTTTAGAAATCTTCATATCGACGCGGTAGAATGGGCTTAAATAATAGTAATGAGACAAATTTTGGTCCCTAAGAGACCTCATGATGCAGATGTATGCATGCAAACGCAAATTCTGTGGAGAATATATGGTTCACACAGAAGAAAAGACGATCCGTCGGAGTAATACACTCACCAGGAACAGAGACTCAACTAAGATTCTTGTTGGGATTCTATTTAGGGGATAGTAAGAAAAAAGGAATGCGTGAGCAGGGCACGACTTTGATTAGGGTAATGACAAAACTGACACAGCGTGAACAAGACACGACTCCGAGTGGGGATATCAGACATCGGACTGGAGAACTTGCTGGGGAAGCAAAGGACTCGCACTGGGGAATAAAGAATTCCAGAGGAAAATAAATCCATTGGAGAGACACAAGCTGACTCCTGGGGAGAAGCAACAGGAAACTCCACTGAGGAAGCACCAAAGAAATGAAGATGTTACCGGTATAAGGGCAACAAACTCAGGAAGAATGAATATCTAAGACCGACATAAGGGTGAGAGATATCAATCAACCAAACATCTGAGAAAGACCAACAAAGGGTACAAAACTCAGGAAAATCTGACTCCACAGGGGACCAAGGTCATAATAGGGAGTAGAAAGGCAGGAACACCAGGGATACCGAGGTATATAATAGGTGACCGACCGAAAAGTGAATTGGTATATATGCCAAGACACACATCATCCGAAAGGAGGGCTTGAAAAAGCAAATCGACTTACAGGATGGACATTCGAATCCACAATGGGAGAACGAATCTTACTCGACTGGGGACACAAACCCAAAGAGCGCATGAGATATAATATCCATTACCGGCAGACCGTGGATAAGAATACTCGCATGAGATGTATTATCTATTACCGTCAGAACGTAGATAATAAACTCGCATGGTAAGAAACACCAGAGATACCGAAGTATATAATAGGTGATCTACCGAAAACGTGAATTGGTATATATGCCAAAACACACATCCGAAACACAAATTAGTTAAAGGATGAATACTCGATTCTACAAAGAATACGAATCTTGCTCAGCTGGGGAAAATCAACAAAGGATTCCAACTAAAGAGCGCATGAGACATATCATTCATTACCGGCAGACCGTGAATAATATACTCGAAAGGAAAAGACACCAGAGATACCGAAGTATATAATAGGTGACTAACCAAAAAGAGAGACAATCGATACCAAGCATCCGGGTAAACGAGAGACAACTCAAAGGATAAATTGCAAGCATCCGGCAATTATCCAACAACAAGAATATTCGACTCCGCAAAGGGAAATAACGAATCTTACTCGACCAGGGAAACACAAAAGGCTTCAACTGAAGAGTGCATGAGATATATTATCCATTACCGTCAGAACGTGGATAGTATACTCGCATGGAAGATTATCCACAACCTGCATAAGGGTTAATAAAGGATAAATCGACCAAAAAGAAAGGCATCGGGATACCAACAGGCATATAATGATGACCAATCAAAGAGAGTAACAACATTACCAACAAAAGGGTAAATGAAGGACTCACTGGGGATAAATTGCAAGCATCCGGAAATTATCCGCACAAGTTGGGAATACATTAATAAACAATCAAATGATCCGGGGAACAAATCACTAGCAAACGGTGAAAAGACCCACTGGCGACTTCAAAAAGGATAACATTGCAAGCATCCGGCAATGATCCAGGAGACTGCTGGGAATACAAGTGCTTACTCGAGAGCAACTACCCAAAAGCAGGGAGGAATATCAACATCGAAATATTGAATGAAGATAACCACAAAGAGATTAGGGTTTACATCTACCGAATACGGGGCAGAAGACCAAAAATCTGGCTGAGAAAACAAGGGGTTTAACAATACCGACTACTGGGTAAGAAACCAAGGACTCAGCTGAGGATAAAATTGCTAGCAACCGGCAATTATCCACATGTATCATAAGATACAACTCCGCTGGAGAGAAAAAATCACAGCAACATAGGATTTACAACTACCGAATACGGGGTAGAAGACCACAAACTCCACTGGGGATATAAATCACCACAGGGAACAAAACTCTGTTAGGGATGAAACCACAACAACAGAAGATCCACCATCAGCCAGACCGAACCACAAAGGTTACCACTGCTAGGGGGAAAAAGAGATAGGACTCACAACCGGTATGAGGGCAGTGGCCATACTCTGGTGGGAATAACCACAAATTAGGGTTTACATCTACCGAATACGGGGTAGAAAACCAAAAACTCTGCGTGGGGATAGAATAAATCACGAATCCGCACGAGAAACCAAAAACGAGGTTTATAACAGACCACAAACTCTGTAGGAGAGTAGGGAATTAGGATTTACGACTACCGAATATCAGGTAGAAGATCAACAATTCTGGCTGGGGACTAAAAGGTATATAACCACAAGTTCTGCCAAGAAAGCCAGGAGAATAGGACTTACAACTACCGGTATAAGGGTAGAGGCCAAAATCGACTCTTGCGGAGGAATGAAAGGTATATAACCACAAATTCCGCCAAGAGGACAAGGAACAATAGGACTTACAACTACCGGTATAAGGGTAGAGGCCCGAAAACTCCGCTGGGGATAAAAATCACCACAGGGAAGCACAATGAATAGACGACAAATGTCAATTCAGGAAAGATCCGAAAAGACAGACTGAATCAAGACACGTCCTAACGAGGATATAACTCAAATAGGAACCTCCATCCCAATATATGTGTTGGGAGGAAACGGAAGAAACCGTCATCCACGAGGGTATATCTCAGTGGGGAATTGCAGAAGGAAAGACAACATTTTCTGCTTATGGGGCTGACTCTATATGGAGAGATTTAACACCCGACATCTGCTTAGGAAGATCTACAAAGATCTATATCACCATAGCAGGGAACAACAGACAAAGGATATATGGCAAAAATGCAACATGAATATCTGAATGTTTCATGAATATGCATGAATATGCGTGATTTATGCTTGATGAATGCTGACAAAACAGACATTTCTAACACAACAGGTCCAGGAATCAAACGTCCGGTATTACACTTCCAGGGGAAAACCAACTGGAAAGCCCATTCTGCTGGAGATCCACATGCTATAAAGCAAAGATCTGCGGGTACTGCTGAGAAGCAGAAGCAAAAGAATCAGGGAAATCTGGAGAATACCAAATCTCTGAGCAATGGATCAGCGATCACCCCAACTAGGGCACAGAAAGTCACAACAGGCAAAACGGCCACCAAGACGAATCTGTCGGGGAACAAGAGAAAATCAAAGTCCTGCAGGGGATCCTAGCAAACACTGCTATGGAAACGGATCCAACATAACTCCATTGGAGGATAATCCACTGAGGGAGCAAAGGTCACCCGGATAGAGTTTGGCTGCACAAGCAACTCTACTGGGGATATCATCCACTACTCTCTTGGGGAACAACCCGCCGAGGAAGGAAAACACCAAACAAGTAGATTCTGCAACAAACCACTCTACTCGGGGCGAACATACATCTGATGGATCACATCAGCAGATTCTGCAACAAAATCCACTCTACTGAGGATCGAAAAGTAATCAGGAAATCAATACAATCTCTGGATGACGGAGCTATCAACCGACCATACCGGGGATTGAAAGAGGTTCAACAGGCAATACTGCCGCAACAACTGCTCTGCAGACAAATGCTGGAGAAAGCTGGATGAAAATACTGGGATATCAACCCGATTAACCATGAAGTAGGAAAATAAATCCTGCTCTGCTGAGAATATCAACCATTCTGATAGAGAGAAAGTAAACAACTCCACTGACGATTTTGCCGGGGAAAAGATAAAGTACCGGGTATCAAACCACTGACTTACCGAGTCTTCCAAAAGGAAAGCGACCGTGCTGAGAAAACAGACAAATCCGCTGGCAACTGCGCAGGGGAGAGTGACAACAACTCTGCTCGTGACTGCAATGGGGATGTCAATAACTGCTCTACTCGTGACTGTGCCGAGGAGTCAAATAAAGTCTGGGCATAGCGACCCACTGGAGGAAGTGACGAGGTGCCAAGGTGGCAAACCATCAACCGCCGACTCTTCCACAAGGAAAGCATCCATGCTGGGGAAAACTGCTGCTGGAGAAAACTGAGTCTTCAACAACACTCTGCTTGGGGAACAACCCCAACAAAAACTCGACTTGCAATCATGCTGGCAACTCACTTGGGGAGAAATACGGGATACGGGGATGTCAACCCACTAACCACAACTCTTCTGAACAATTGAGCAATCAAGCCGGGGAGAGACTACTGTCGGAGAACAGACTGAGTCTTCAATACACAATTCTGCTTCGGGGAGTCAAAATCCACAGAAGCTCTGCTTAGGGAGCAACCCCAACAACCAAATCTCTGTTTGGGGGACAACCCCAACAACAAAATCTGGAGAAGAAGGATACAAACCAAACCAGGAGTATGAACAAATGTCTTACCTGTTGGGAACCATGCCACCCTTGGGAGAGCACTGAGAAATTCTTCGAGTATCCTTTTATCATCGTGAATGTTCACTTTGTTTAAAACAATAAATTTTGGAAAATTTTGTTTTTAAAACAATGATATTTTTATCAATTAAAACATGCAAAACATTTGTTGAATTGAAACAAATAAGAGTGCAAATAATTGGATAAAAGCTCAAAATTATTTGATGGAATGGTAGCCTGCAAATGGCAAGACTCCATAGATCCGTACAAATTTGAAATCAGTGATATATATTGGAAGAGGGCTACATTGAACATAATGATCCTTTCTCTACCAATTTGAATCTCGATGTATTCGAAGCTTCAGTTGACGACGAATCGAGAATTCTCTGACGAAAAGACGGCTGATGAAACAGAAAGTCTTGTCAGGATGCAGTTACTTGCCTGATCCCTAATTTTTGCCTAGATTGCCCCAGGGTGAGGTACTCAATCTAGCGGGATGTAAATATGCTTTTTTATCAAGTCTCTAATTTTTGCCTGGATTACCCTTGCGGGTTCTCCACCGAGACGCTCATTTTTTGCCTAAGCCGCCCTTTCGGGTTTTCAACTTAGCAAGCTATTCTGTTTTTCATTTGCATATACTTTTTTTTTTAGGCAAAGTATCTCTTAACTGCATCTGAATTCACAGGACGAGTGAAATCCTCCCCATCCATTGTTGTAAGCATCAAAGCTCCGCCTGAAAAGGCTCTCTTAACAACATATGGACCCTCGTAGTTTGGAGTCCACTTGCCCCTGGAATCGGGCGCGAAAGACAAAACTTTCTTGAGCACAAGGTCACCTTCTCGGAACACACGAGGCTTGACCTTCTTATCGAATGCTTTCTTCATTCTCTGCTGATATAACTGACCATGGCACATGGCAGTCAATCGTTTCTCTTCAATCAAATTCAGTTGGTCATAACGACTCTGAATCCATTCAGCATCAGTCAACTAGGGACTTTGAGGGTATCAGGCTTCTTTTATTCTTTTTTTTCTATTTGAAATTTTTTTCTGATTTTTGCTTTTGCTTTGATTTTTCACCCTCTTCTCTTGTTCTTTTTTTTTTTTTTTTACATTACATTTGTAATGCCCCAGTTTGACTGGTTTGCTGATTCTCATGATACAGCTGAATGAGCTTCTTTTGTGCTCAAGAAGTCGGGTAATCTCATCAGGAATCCCCTTCAACATCATCTTCCTCTGCCTCGAATACAAGGGATTCAAATTTGGGAGATGGCGTTTGATCATTATGTTCAATGGGTTTAGAAATCCCTGCATAATGATTTTGGATAACGAAAAGCTTTTGGATTTAAACAAGCAAATCATTTATGCAGATGAAAAAGCTGTTTTATTTTCATGGGTTTTTTGTGATCACTGATCTCATGCAAAAGCAAAAAGTGAAAACAAATGGGAGAACAAATGTTTAACAATGCATTGATTGAATGAAAACATCATTGTATTAAAATGCTGCCAACAATGTCATCACTTCTCCTTTTGGCATGGGAGAAGGGTTTTAAACAAAGTGAACAATTACTCTGATCTATGGATGGCCGTAGGAACATCTACAGTGACCCAATTGTGGCAGACACCACCAGGTATGACGAAGTTGTTCACATCCTCTGCATCTTCTTCAATGATAGCAGCAGCTTCCTCTTCAACAGACTGATCATCATGGATGAATCCTCCACTTGTGAACAGACCGTGCTCATTATATGCCCCAGAACAAAAGCCAATGCCAGCCCGGGATTGGTTAACCAGGAATAAATCCATCAACAGTACTAAGTCTGGCAAATATCTCTCTGAGTTCACAATCCTCTTGCTCAGGATGGTCCATAAATCTGGCAGAATCGGCTCTGGTATAATACAGGCGAAGTGCGTCTTCAAAATAAATGAAGATCGCAGGGTCTAACCACAGGACAGGAGACCGGAACAAAACACCCGCTTATGCAAATGATGCATGAAGTGTTTATGCATATGATTGGTTTTTTATTTCAAAGGAACTCGAGGGTTCTATTTGCAAACTTTGAAATATTTACATTTTGATCGTATATGAGAATATCTCATCAGATAGATCAGGTGAAAAAATTTTCCCGGTTTTTTCATGTCTGAGAATTTTTGCAAACAAACTCCTTTGAGTTCCTTGAAAATTTTCTTTTTATCTGATGACATGAATGCGGATGAATGCGTGAATGTATGAATGCAACAATCACACTCAAGGATCAAGCAAAGCGCACCAAACAAAGGTCATGGGAAAGCTCATTGTATCCCTAATATCAATCATCCATTTTGGTGGATTTAGGTTTTTCACCTTATCGACACCCAAGTTCCATTGATATTAACGGTACATGAACCGGCTCAAACATCCTTAATATCAACCAGCCGCTTTGGTGGATTTTAGGTTTTACACCTGATCCGGGATCCATTGATATTAACGATGTCTGAACGACTCGACCACGAATCACGGGTTTGCTGAGAGTCACGAGCATGGAGTCTCGGTTAAGAACCACCCAAAGGGAATGTACTAGGGTTTAAACCTGCCAGACATGTTCTACCAGAGGTTCCCATAATCATCGTCCCATCTCTCGAATATTATCGGAGGAACGAATACTCGTATTCCAAAAATATTCTCAAGAGAAACTCTTATGAGTGTAGTATCGCGTGACAATCGCATCAGAACTTACATCTGAACGACCTCCGCACTACGTCCTAAAAATAGGCCAAGATGGTTTTGGTAAACTAAGGTCCTTGGCTTCTAAGGCACATGATTGAAGGAATAATGCCTAACCACAAATGACTTGTGTGACATTATTAATCCAACATGACCTCCACCAAGTGAATGGACTCGCAAGTCAACTGGCTAAGGACTACTCCACACCAGTCGACAAGACTATGCCATTCTCCTATCCTAGAGTGCACTCGAGTTCGGGTATAGAACTCATCTCACAGAGATCACCAAAGCAAACAGCAATTGTATATCAAGCAATTCATACATTACAATCAATACAGTTATCCCAAATTGTACAAAAATATGTCATATAACAAATAATAATATAGCACAACAAGGGTGAAAAGTAGGCAATACAACCAGGGATTTGCTTCAACATCCCCAGTGGAGTCGCCACTTTTCTGTAGCGGTGTATTCGTTACTATATGATCTATGGATTAAATCACAAGCAATGTATACAATGAATATAGAGTCGCCACCGCACTTTTATTTATCCTAAGGACTGGTTAAAAAGCGAACAAAAACCTAAGAAGTTTTACACGTAGAAAACTAATGAAAAAGATCAGAGATCGGGGTAAGGGGTAAATTACGCAATGGGAAGGTGTTAGGCACCCATCACGTCCTAGGTACTCCTAGGGAGCCCTTTTCACACTTTGTTGTTTGAAAATTATTATTTGTCATGACATAAGTATTGTGCAAACATGATTGGGATGATGAGAAAAGAATGTACAAATTAATTATTTTTGTGTTCGAACGGATGAACCCGTTGCCTACGTACCTTCCATCAAAGGTAAGGATCAAAACGCCGTAGTTCGGCTAAAAATTTTCCAAAAGTTAGTGGATTCAATTTTAAAACACAAGCTCAAAGGTCTTACGTTACCCACGGGAGAAAACTCAACCTTATGAAACAACTAGTCCACCATGTGAGAAAAGCTTCCACTCGCTAGTGAGGGGTTAACCCTATAATAAGCGAGGAAGACTTACAATTCAATCAACTAAGGACAAATAGGTGAGATTAATATCAACCAACTAGGGTAAATCAAACCTATAGCTAATGTATGAAATCTTAACAAGCATGGACAAAGCCACAAAATCATTTGAATGGGTGAAGGTTAATTGATTTGGATTATTTACAAAAGGGTCAAAGTATGATTAAAGTCAATTCAAAATGAAGTATTTACAAAAATGAAGTTTGGAAAATCATGGACTTAAGGTCCTAGTTTCTAATTTGGAAAGGAGGTGAGAATGTTTGCACAACACTTATTTCAAGTTTTTAAAACATGTGTGAAAAGGTAGGACACAATGGGATGAATGGAATGGTGTGTATGTAAAACTTCTTAGGAGGGTTCACCTCTTGAAATCATATAGAAGATGATTCAAGTGGGTCCTTAGGAATAGGCTACAGATGAGCAATAATATGAACATGGTAACAGATGAAAGTAAATAAAAGCGGATACTGGATGCCACTCAATGGTCTTATACCTGTCTCCTAAAACAAGTAAGGATATCAGAAGCCACTCTATGGACTTACACTAATCTCCATCAAAATAAAACAAAAAAACAAAACAGGGAAGTCAACTGCCAATCTATCTGGACTTATGTTAACCTCCACAGTATGATCCTAGGAATACAAATGCCACATCACAGGGACTTACAATGAATCCTCACATACAACAACAATGCTCAAACAAAGAGCAAAGAAGATATGAGTGACCAATGAGGTCTTACACTCTATCTCTTCCATGTCATGGGAACAGATGCCAACTCACAGGGACTTATAACTGGTTCCTCAATGGGTAAACAACAATGTCACGAGGACAAAAGAAATGATCATGCACTAATGGCAAACAAAGATGATAAATGCCCAATGGCAATCAATGATAGTAAATGCACAATGGCAATCAAGTAATCATGTATAAATGAATCAAGTAATCAATCACATAAATTCAAGTAGCACACTCTATAACCATTCAATGAGGCTCAAGCAAAAGGGTTTGACTATGAAAGTCCACTGTAAGAGGTAAGTGTCGCTCTTAACCTTGCCATTGAGGGGCTAAGGTGAAGCAGATGAAAGGATATGAGGGGTGTGCCTCATTGCTTCTATCTCATGTCCGAGAGAGCATGTAAATATAAGAATGTGGGGGAGTTCAGAAAGATGGAACTCTTTCCCCAATTAGACTCGATAGATCTTGGGTTTGGATCTCAATGCTACAACCATGTAATGGGAGCAAGGAGAAGACTCACAGAATAGTGGGAGATAGGCTATTTATCTCTACCTTCCACCAATTGCCTCGAATGAGGACTTTTCCTGCTTGGGACAAATATAAACATACACAAGCATTGCCTCTTAAGGAGGACTTCAGACAATTTGCCCGGCCAAATAACGGGCCGGGTCTCCAAACTACATGAAGAAGAAGGTGCAATACCTCAATGCTAATTGCTATTTAAGCAAAGCAATGCAAGTTCTTAAAAGAACTAAGCAACTAAGGGTACCTGAAAAAGTCAAACATAATCAGCATCCCATTCAAAATCAAACAACAACACAATAATCAACAATGTACAATCATAATCAAACAATAATGTGCATAGCACAAAGCTCAATATGAACCAACATCCTACAAAACAAATACATTAGTCATATGTGTCAAGTAACACAATCCATAATGTGGAGCAAATTCCTTAATCATTAACTCCTTAACCTGAAAAGGCACAATTCACTTCAAATGTAAGTAACATGACCACTAGGACTAGCCTAGGGTCAAAAAGATGGAAAAATGTTAAAACAGCAAGCTAATCATGATCAAAGTCAAGTAATATCAAATACAAAGGGATCCCAATTGGTCCCATATTCAAACTATGCTCCTATTTCTATTTATGCAACATGGAAGGCAAAAGATGCAATGTGGAGTCTCATACAAACAACCAGCAAGATCACATTCAAATAAATGCCAAAATGGCACCAAAAAATCCACAAAATTTATGTTCTAACCAGAAGACATTCAGCAAGCCACATGTTAATTTTCAAGTCATTTGGACTAGTAGATCAATAGGAATTAATTACACATAACAAGGCATGCAAAAACAACATCAAATGAAGTATACAAATGTGCATCAACTTCAATTAGATGGTAAACAGCAATGGTACATTAGAAATACATGGGACCAAAGCTAAAAGATAGCTACAGGGGTTAAGAACCATCCTATCAATTTTCATAGTCATTGGACTAAGTATGAGAATATGGCAACATGAATAAGAATGTGTCACTAGCTAGGTTCAAAAATGATAGGCAGCAAGAAAAAATATGAATCAAATCGAAAATGGATTGAAAAAGTCCACAAAAATTCACAGAGGATGTTAACATGTCAAACAAGCTTCATGCAAAAATTTAAGGCCATTGGCCAGAGGGAAGCATGGTAAACAATTAGGGGAATATAGCCTATCAAACTATGTCACATTTCTACACATCCAAATTCAATAATTCATATATAATAAACCATAGGCTCAAAAATCATGAAACCTATGTCAAAAAATCCAGAAGGATGTCAAGAATCAATATCTCAATTTTCATTTAATTTGGATATAGCATGTGGTCTCTACAATTAAAATGGCAACATGTATGAAAATAGGTATACATTAAAGATATCTCTAGATCAATTTATTTTTCTACCAAGCAACAATTCATTCTTGATTCTATAAAAAAGTAAATAAAAAAAGAAGATTAACAAAAAAAATCCTGAGTTTATTTGGATCAAAATTGTGGATTATATGATTTTTTGAAGTTTCTAAATGATTATTTCAATATTATTTGGATTTAATATGAATTTATTAAATTAATTATGGAGTTAATGGCAGAAGCGTAATAAGCTGCTTCTAAATCAAAACGTTGCCGTTCCGCTAAAGTGACGTGGCCTCATCTCATTGGCTCTGGCGAATCAAAACTGGAGAATTTCCAGATTCATCTTCTTCCTCGCGCAGCCGGTGTGTTCTTCAACGGCGATAACGGTTTCGAGCAAATGGTAACGGAAACGCATGAATAATATACCGATCGAACCGGTTCGTAATCGCGAGTACGAATCTATAAGTGAGAATGTCTAGAAGTTACTATGTTCAACAAATCGAGCAAAACAACTAATGGCGTACAAGCTTCGATCGACCATAACTCACTCAAATCGCGACGAAATTACAATCCAAAAGCTTCTACATGATCTATGATGCATACTCTACAATATCCCTAACTCAATTTGACAAATGGCGATGATCGAAATCCAACCTTTCTTGAGTTCAGTACCGGCGGAACCGTGCGATTGAGCTTCAAATCGCGAAACAGATGCAAGATGTCGGTTCAGGAGATACGTGAAGTGATTCTTGCAGCTCGAAGGTCTTTGGATCGTCAAGAATCATCAACTGTTATGGATGTTCACGGCTTCGTAACAGTTGGAATCAGTCGCGATTTTGCTCCAATTTCGATCAACAGAAACTCTCTTCCACCTGCAAAATAGGAATCAACAGCAAATTCGCACCGAAACAATGGATTCTTGATGAGTTTGAGCAAGAGTGTGTAGAGCCAAAATGAGAGAGAAGAGAGAATTGGTTTTGAATTCTGTTATGCTGTGAAGAGTGATTGTGAAGAAGTTTTGCGAAATTGTGATTGTGAGAGAGGGATTGTAAAATAGTGATTAGCCAAAAGATTCTGTTAGGAATTAAATATATATATGCAATGCTTAATCCAATACTAATCAAAAATTAGTGAAAAAAGAGGATTAGTGCAAATGGTTTATGTGCATTTTTGGATTTAAGCTCTTTTGAATTTAGAAGCATGACAGCAGAAAATTGATACTTGAAACAAGTCAAAAATAGCATTTGGAAGCTGGTTGCATTGGCCTTATTTTCAAATTCCCAATATTTCTCCTTTTGGACGATTTTGCCCCTCTCCTTAATTAATTCACTTCAAAAATGGCCTTTTGCATGGAGCCTTTTCCAAAAAATCCAATTATGCATCCTTGGAGTACACATTAAATGGAGTTTGTGCATATAAAGAACTTGCAATTTGGATAATCCATGTGGTAGTTATGCCCTCCCGATTACGGGTCTTTTTTTGAAATTCATCTGACCATATCTTGCAAACCACACATGAGAATTTCAAGTTCTTGGACTTTTTGGAATGGTGAGAACAAGATCTTCAACTTTCATGTTGGACAAAATTTGATTTGAAGCTTGTATCATGAAATTATCTTGAGGGGAGAAACTTTCCATTTTGGGCAGCTGAAATTACAGGTCCACTTGCCATTTTGGGAAACTTTCTGTCTGACTTCAATTCCTTCAACCTTGGTCTTTGAAATGTCAAATGAAGCTTATATATACATGAATGAGACCTTTCCAACCAATTCCAATCATCAAATCACTGATTAAATCCACAGTTGACCACGATTGACTTTTGTTGACTTTCGGTTGACTGGGCCAAGTTCTGATGAATTCCAAGCCTCTTTCAATTGAGATCTTGATTCCAAATGATATCACAAGTTGTATGAACTCTTTTTGAATGATCATGGTGTCCAAATTCTTCAAGAATGGTCACCATCAATTACTCAAGGCCTGATTTGACTGATTTGACTAATTTGCTTCAGCTGCAAGAAACATGGTTAGATGACAATATTTTTGTACTTTTGGTTAGTAAACATATGAGAAGCAATGATATACAAATGAAATACATGCTTGGTGATCAAGAAATCACACTCACGAGGTATCCCACCCACTAGGAGGGAAACTAGGGTATGCATTGATCCTTGAGGCCATGATATGATATGATATGGGCCATGAGGGATCTTAGGGCCAAAATTGGGGTCTTACAATTATCACAGAAGGTTTTGTCAGATCACATGACATTTTCGTGTCTTGGGTAGCAGTGATGTGTTGCTAGATACCGCTCACTGTTTATTATGTTAAATACATGATTTAATATAATTGCGAACGCCGCGAAAACCTACAGGGTCACACACAAAGGACGGATTGATGAGAGATAGAGTAACTAAGGAACACCGTAAGGTACGGTGCCCTTAAGTGAATTATAGAACATCGTAAGGTACGGTGTACTTGAGTATAATACGAAATATGGTAAGGTACCATGAGCTTAAGTGATTTTGGGCATATTATAAGATATGGGCCAAAATACACTTAAGTGGGCTTTTTAGCTTGAAGCCCACACAAGTGGTTCTATAAATAGAACCCTTGTGCAGAAGCATTCAATTGCGGTTGCATTATTTTCGTTTTCTCTCTCTCTCTCTCACTCAAAGCCTTCATTCGTACTAGCTAGCACTGAGATTGAAGGAATCCGTTCGTGTGGACTGAGTAGAGACGTTGTCATCGTTCAACGTTCGTGATCGCTCCGTGGATCTGCATCAAAGGTTTTGATCGTCACAAGAGATCTGCACCAAAGGTTTCAATCGTCACAAGAGATAAATATTCTATCACTGATCATGACCATTCGTAAGGATCTCTAAAGGAGAAAATTTTAATTTCCGCTGCGTTTTGGATCGCAATTCTCCTTCAGTTACCTCTTTGCAATAGAACGGACTGACATGCCACAAGATCGGAGACGCACGGAAGGTCTAAAAGTGGGGAAGCTCTGCTCTAGAGTTGTCATGCAATATGGACCTATGTGTTAGGATTTACAAAGGGGAACATCTACCTAATGTTAGCATGCAAAGAATAGGGGAATTCTACCTATGTTATCATACAAAGGGTTCTACCTAATGGGTGCTACCGAAACGGAACAAGAGTCGGCGGATGGAGCGCGGAGAGGAGTTACGGATAAGGATAGATGGCGATGCCGGAGGCAATCGACTTACAGGTAGATGGCGATGCCTGAGGCAATCGACTTACAAGAGGATGGATGAATGCGTGCTGGTTCTGTTAAGTTTTGAAAATGATTACTCGATGTTGGATCGAGCTTTTGATCTTATTTTGAAATGGTTATCGGATGTTCGTTTTAATTCTTGTATTAACAGGTGACTAAAGAAATAAAGAAATAAATATTATACACTTTATGGGAGAGGGGTACATTTGTTATGAATGGGGATTGTTCATGGCAAGCAAACAATAAGAATATATGCCTCATACATCATACAAGTAGGCAACAGTTATCCATCAGATCGGATAAATAAACAATATATAATCAAACCAAAGAATCAAATAATGGAGCATTTAAATAATGCATGGGAGTATGAACATGTTAAATAATCAAGCAATAGAAAGCATGAATGAGAGAAACAAGTATAAAAGATAACAGATGAATCAAACAGATGAAAATATGCACACGAAGGGTCCACTGAATAATTTAATCAGGAAATAAGGTAAAGACCAAATAAAATCAAGGTAAAAGGCCTCTAATAGATGGCATATGAGATGAACGAGGGAGGATCAAAAGATCTCTTCAATTGCCATAAGCAATCCCTAAGTCAAACATCGATCATAAAGAAGTCAACTGAAAATTCAAGTCAACTTAAAAAATAACAAATAAATAGCAAATTAATCAAGAAAATTATGAAAAATTAAACTAAATAAGGTGGGGTCAGGACATCATCATCCCCCAAAAATATTTTAAAAATAATGAAAATTGGAACGTGAATTAATTAAAACAAAACATAGGTCAAACCAAAAGTCAATTAATAAGACTAGGTTAGAAAAAAATCAAGAATAAATAGTAAATTAATCAACAAAATTATGAAAAATTAAACTAAATAAGGTGGGGTCGGGAAATCATCATCCCCCAAAAAGATTTTAAAAATAATGAAAATTGGCACGTGAATTAATTAAAATAAAACAGAAGTCAAATTAAAAGTCAACCGACCAAACTAGGTCAAAAATAAATCCAAAATAAACTGAAAATATGAAATAAAATTCCAAGAAAAGGTCAGGTTGACCATGAGACAGTGGTCAACCTTCATCCCAAAAATCAAATGCTAACAATAATTTTAAGTCATAAAAATAAAATCAATAAAAAAAGTGTGTTAAAATGGACCATTTAGAATAAATAATTAAAATAAAATATTAATATTAAAAAAATACGAAAATAAAAATTATATAAAATTAAATAAAATGTTAAGAAAAGTGAAAAACATTTTTGGGTAATTTTATGGACGAAGAAAATATTTTAAATAAGAAAAAGAAATATGAAAATGGAAGGATTAATGGTGATGAACATGGTAAGCAAGCGTAGATATATCAAAACATGGCCATACAAGAGATGATTACCTAATGGAAAATAGAAGTGGAATGGAATCTTATATGTGATAAAGCTTTGCCTCCTTTCCACGAAATTTCAATGCTCCTTTAGGGTTAGGGTTTCAGCTTCTTAAATAGGGTGGATTAGGTGTTCTCATGGGCTTTTTAATAAGTGATTTATCCATAAGAATAAAAGTGTGAAGTGATGTGTAAAATGTTGTTATTTTGGGCCAAACTTAAGTGAATAGATGTCCAATGCATGGCTAAAATAGGTAACAAAACGTGACTGGTTTGTGCAGCATGCTTAGAAAATCTGATTGGGCCAGCCAGGCCCAAAATCTGCCTAGAAAATCAAGTCATGGTGCCCACTTTAAATGAGTGTATCTCTCAAACCATGGATCCAAATGAGATGATTCCAAAAGGATGTGAAAGAGGACATGGCAAGGTACAATTGTTGTGAAGAAATTATTTTCAAATAATGCCTTGAAGTGCAAGAAAACTGGCCAAGAAGTCTTGACAAATTTTGAAGATTTTGGACTTAGAAATTTTTCTAAGTGTCCTAAACAAATGTCTCACTTTGACTCAGCATAACTGTCTCAATTCTAATCCAAATGGAGCAAAATTTATATATCTAGAAATCTTGGAACAAGAGGAACAACTTTCATGTTGGAGAAATTTTCAAATGGAGCTTTTATCTTGATGCAAAATGGTCTTAAAGTGAGTGCAACGATCATGAAAACTTGCCCTAAATAGAAAGTCAACCATTTCCAAATTAAGTAACTTTTCCAATTCCTGATTAAATGATGAATCCATGATCCAACCTTGATCAAATTTCACATGTAGGATCCCCTAGGCATGGATTTTGAGATTCCACTCTCAAAATGTCAGGAGTTGACTTTTCTGGTCCCATAGTTGACTTTTCCCAAACTGTTTGATTCCCGATTCCATTGATCAATTGAAGCACTTCTAGCTCAAATAAAGAGCTTATTTTTTGTATGTAGACCCTTGTGGACATGTGGAGGGCCATGGAAAAGATTTTCACCCAAAGAATCAGAAATAAACTGATTTTATACCAAACCCTAGTTTTAGGGCAAAATGATCAGGAACTGATTGCACTGATTGCCAATGGATCTTTCTGAGATAATTGTGAGTCTTTATAGGCCAAGATGCCTATCTAATCATGACATGGATGAGCTCCTCTACTTCCAACCAAACATTGCCCGCTGCAGGCAGCCATGAAACCCTAATTTCCTTATTAAATCCAGATGAACACTCTGATAGCTCTGAATCCTTCACTGATGAACTGAAGACCATAATAAGATACTTGGACCCCCCTGAGACCCTTGAGACTTGTATACTTAGAAAATGAAGTCCAATTCTCAATCTTGCTTTGTGTGGGCTCCTTCTGTTAAGGAGTGATCGATCAAAACCTGATCTCCATGTTACTAATGCAGTATGTAATGAGTATGACCTAGTATGATGTCAATGAAATGTAAAACATAATCCCATACTTCCAGGAAAAATGAAGGGTAAATTTTGGGGTATTACAACTGCCCCTATTCAATCAACTGGAAACCCGAAAGGAAGATAGCAACGGCTTTCGCACTTTCGAGGTATCAAGTGATTGAATACGATAAAAGCCCAAAAATTTACACTTCAGTGAAAAAATGAAGTAACAATGCCTGTCAGAATCGGCCAAGAGGTGGTCTTGAAAAAGAACCCGTCTGGTACGGCGAGAGTCGGTCTGAACACCGAAACAAGGAATGTTAGCCTGAATTCCAAAATAAATGGTAACACAGATATAACCATGGCCTGAATGCCGCTCATCAATCTGAATACTGGAAATGACTTCGATCTGAGCATCGGACGATACTTGATTATCAAACATCGGTCTGAACACCGGGAAACTGGCCTGAGTGCCACTTCGGTCTGAATACCAGAAAACTGGCCTGAATGCCACAAGTTGCATCGACCTGAATGTCGGAAACTTCTTCGATCTGAACATTGGAAAACTGGCATGAATGCCACTTTGGTCTGAATACCGGAAAATTGGCTTGAATGCCACAAGTTGCATCGACCTGAATGTCGGAAACTTCTTCGATCTGAACATCGGAAAACTGGCCTAAATGCCACTTTGGTCTGAATACCAGAAACTTGGCCTGAATGCCACAAGTTGCGTCGACCTGAACGTCGGAAACTTCTTCGATCTGAACATCGGAAAATTGGCCTGAATGCCACTTCGGTCTGAATACCGAAAACTTTCATGCATGTCAGCATCGGCAGAAATAGGGAAAATGATAATTGAGGCGGCCCGTGGGCCAACGACTTCTGCTGGGAATAATAAAGATAAGTCATGAACAATCTTTAGTTTGAGTACTGGAAACAACTTCTGGCTTATCACTTGGGATACCGAGAATGCCTTATGCTTTACATGCGTATGTTTGAATTTTTCAATGGCGTAATGCTCCATGAAAATGGAAATGCTACGCAATTTGGAAGGATGCAACGCAATATGATTCTACATGCAGGGATGCGAAATGCTTGATTAGAGAGAACGTCAAGCTGAGGCAAGGAATTCTGTTGGGGAAATGATCACAATCTTCTGGACCCTAGCAAGGCTGTTGGAGATGCACAGCACAAAGAACTCTGTGGGGAAATGACCTGCCACACGGTGTTCTGGCAAATAACAAAATACCGAGGCTCTGACTGGGGAGAGAATGGAACTGAAAACTTGCTGCTGAGGAAAGCGACAGCGGTTCTGGCAACCATAATCTGCGAGAGAGACGACTCAGCAGGGGAAGCAAACACCGATACGGTACCGAGATTCTGCTTCAAGGAAAGAGACCATGGGTCTAGCGTCGAGATCATCGATCTGGCATTGAACTCTGAGGAGCAGCCGCTTTTGCTGGGAAGATACAGTCTGGCACTATCAACTCCGTTGGGGATATACAGTCTGACACTATCAACTCCGCTAGGGATATACACGCTGACACTGTCGACTCTACTGGTGAATGTATAATCTGAAACAAATGCTTGGGGAAGTACAGCAGTGAGAGCCTGTTGGGGATTGAAGAATCCAACGCTCGGACCAGCTCTGCAGGGATAAGATACCAAATTCCAACTGTTGAGGAAAAACATCCGCGATCATTTGATGGAGACCTTAAGGAAATGCCCCGAGTGTACCTGTCCTGAATAGACGATCCAAAGCACTTAAAATTTACAGCAATTTTCAATGTTTATTAAGCACGTACCTGTAAAGCTCTTATGTTTCATGATGCAATGTTTATCAAAAATTCGGACGTCATTTTTGCAAACAAAACAATAAAATGAAAATGAACACAGAGATGTACTGAATAACATGATTTTATTGATTGAGTGGCCTCTGAATAGGTATTTACATGAGAAAGCAATCCCTGGAAAGAGGTAATTGCACAACAGATAAAAACAGAAATTAATCTAATGGCAATGTGAAATGGATTTCTATCGGGTTCCAATTCTGCTATGATTCGCTCGTCTTCAAGATCCTCCAGATTATCAGCTTTCCGAAAAAGGTGATTGGATTGTTTCCTATCCTTCGGAAGTTTCCAGTTATCGACACGAGATGATATTCAGAACTACTCAGAACGCAGTCATTCGCTTAATCCCTAACTTTTGCCTGGATCGTCCTTTCGGGTTTTCAATCCACCGGGATACCCATTTTTGCTTAAGTTGCCCTTTCAGGTTTTCAACTTACCGGGTGTACAATCTTTTCATTTTTTAATCCATAACTTTTTCCCGAACCTTTTTCATTTCCTTAGTTCGCCGGGATGCCCATTTTTTTGCCTGGACTATTCTTTTTATCGTCCAGCGGGTCTATTTTATGCGAAGTATTTTTAACTGCGTCTGAGTTCACAGGGGAAGTGAAGTTTTCACCATCCATAGTTGCAAGCATTAAGGCTCCACCATTAAAAACCTTGGTGACAATATACGGTCCATCATAGTTAGGAGTCCACTTGCCCCTGTGATCTGTCTGAGGAGGAAGGATCCTTTTCAACACCAAATCTCCGACTTGGAAGCATCGAGGATGCACTTTCTGATCAAAGGCTCTCTTCATCCGACTCTGATACAATTACCCATGACAAATGGCTGCCATTCGCTTCTCTTCGATAAGACTCAACTCATTGAACCTTGTCCGAACCCATTCAGCTTCGTCTAACTTGACATCCAGCAGGACTCTTAGAGAAGGAATCTCCACTTCAACAGGTAGGACTGCTTCCATACCATACACAAGGGAATAAGGGGTTGCCCCGGTCGATGTACGTACTGAAGTACGGTACCCATGCAAGGCGAAAGGTAGCATCTCATGTCAATCTCTGTACGTAACGACCATCTTCTGCACAATCTTCTTTATGTTCTTATTTGCTGCCTCAACAACACCGTTCATCTTAGGACGATAAGGGGAAGAGTTGTGATGTTGAATGTTGAAGTTCTTGCACAAATCCTTCATCATTTTGTTATTGAGGTTAGAACCATTATCAGTAATGATTCTTTCGGGAATCCCATAACGACAAATGATTTCTTTCTTAATGAATCGGGTAACCACATGTCTGGTGACCTTCGCAAATAATGCTGCTTCGACCCACTTGGTGAAATAGTCGATGGAAACAAGGATGAAATGATACCCATTGGAAGCAGTCAGCTCAATCTTTCCAATCATATCAATGCCCCACATAGCAAATGGCCACGGCGAAGACATCACATTCAGAGGATTTGTTGGCACATGCACCTTATCAACATAAATCTAGCATTTATGACACTTCCGAGCATGTTTGCAACAATCAGATTCCATGGTCATCCAGTAATAACCCGCTCTCAATAATTTCTTAGCCATTGCATGTCCGCCGGCATGAGTACCGAAAGATCCCTCATGAACTTCCTGCATTAACATGTCCGCTTCGTGTCTATCCACGCATCTGAGCAAAACCATGTCGAACTTCCTCTTATACAGCACATCGTCTTTGTTCAAGAAGAAAATGTCTGCCAATCTTCTCAAAGTCTTTCTATCATTGTTGGATGCCCCTGCAGGGTACTCTTGATTCTTCAGAAAGCACTTGATGTCGTGGTACCAGGGCTTGTCATCAACTACCAGTTCGGCAGCAAACACATATGCGGCCCTATCAAGGCGCATAACATCGATCATGGGAGCATAGTTCCACCGAATCACCTTGATCATTGAGGATAGAGTAGCAAGAGCATCTGCCATCTGGTTCTCATCACGAGGTATATGATACAGCCTTACTGTTGTGAAGAAAGTCAACAGTCTTCTCGTGTAGTCTCTGTAGGGGACCAGATTAGGCTGGACAGTATTCCAATCACCATTCACTTGATTGATCACTAGAGCTGAATCTCTGAAGATGTCCAGAGTCTTGATTCTCAAATCAATGGCTTGCTCGATACCCAAGATATAGGCTTCATACTCAGCATCATTATTGGTGCACTCAAAAGTCAGACGAGCGGTGAAAGCCATGTGGGCACCTTTCGGAGTGGTAATGACAGCACCAATTCCACTTCCTTTGGCATTGACGGCCCCATCAAACATTAAAGTCCACTTTTCATATGGATCAGGTCCCTCCTCAACAACTGGCTCTTCACAGTCTTTCATCTTGAGGAACATGATGTCTTCATCCGGAAAATCAAACTTCATCGGCTCATAATCATCAATCGGCTGCTGAGCAAGATGGTTTGACAGAATACTCCCTTTGATGGCTTTCTGGGATGTATACTGGATGTCGTACTCTGTCAGTACCATTTGCCAACGAGCAACCCTTCCGGTGAGAGCTGGCTTCTCAAATATATACTTGACTAGATCCATTTTGGAGATCAGTAAGGTCATGTGAGTCAGCATGTATTGTCTCAATCGCTTAGCAGCCCATGCAAGTGCACAACATGTCTTTTCAAGCATTGAGTATCTCGACTCGCAATCTGTGAATTTTTTACTCAGGTAGTAGATGGCATGCTCTTTCCTACCTGTCTCGTCGTGTTGACCGAGAACACAACCCATGGAATTATCAAGTACTGTCAAATACATAATCAGCGGTCTCCCTGGGACTGGAGGCATAAGGATTGGAGGATTCTGCAAATACTCTTTTATTTTTTCGAAGGCCCTTTGGCAATCATCATTCCACCTGATAGCCTGATCTTTTCTCAACAATTTGAATATTGGCTCACACGTGGTTGTTAGGTGAGAGATGAACCTTGCAATGTAGTTCAACCTTCCTAAGAAACCACGGACTTGTTTTTCTGTTCTTGGTTCAGGCATTTCTTATATCGCTTTCACTTTGGCCGGATCCACCTCAATCCCTTTTTCACTAACATTAAAACCCAGCAGTTTTCCAGATCTCACCCCGAAAGTACACTTGTTCGGATTAAGCCCCAGCTTAAATTTCCTCAAACGCTCAAACAGTTTCTGCAAATTCACCAGATGTTCTTCTTCCGTCTGAGATTTGGCAATCATATCATCAACATAAACCTCGATTTCATGATGAATCATATCATGGAAAAGAGTCACCATAGCTCGTTGTTATGTTGCCCCAGCATTTTTTAGACCAAACGGCATCACCTTGTAGCAGAAGGTGCCCCATGGGGTTATGAAAGTTGTCTTCTCCATGTCTTCTGGTGCCATCTTAATTTGATTATAGCCAAAAAAGCCATCCACGAAGGAGAATACCGAGAACTGAGCCGTGTTATCCACCCAAACGTCGATGTGAGGTAATGGGAAATCATCTTTAGGACTAGCTCTGTTCAGATCCCGGTAGTCAACACACATCCGTACCTTTCCATCCTTTTTAGGTACTTGAACGATATTTGTAACCCATGGCGGATAATTTGTAACCGCTAGAAACCCTGCATCCAACTGTTTTTGCACTTCTTCCTTTATCTTGACAGCCATCTCTGGTCTTGTTCTTCTGAGCTTCTGCTTGACCGGAGGACAATCCTCTTTGAGAGGCAAACGGTGTACCACAATGTCTGTGTCAAGCCCTGGCATGTCCTGATAAGACCAAGCGAAGATGTCAACATACTCTTGCAGCAATTCAATCAGCCCCTTCTTCACATTATCTTCCAAAGCAGCCCCTATCTTGATTTCTCTCTTGGCGTCCTCGGTGCCAAGATTAATCACTTCAACAGACTCTTGATGCGGTTGAATGACCCTTTCCTCATGTTTTAATAACCTGGCAAGTTCTTCAAGGAATTCACAGTCTTCATCACCCTCTTCTTCAGCTTGAAAGATTGGACTTTCAAAGTCAAAGTGAGCCATAGCAGAATTGTTATCAATAGGATCCGGTGATGTGTATCTGCATGAGTGATGGTATGTGTTTATGAGTGTGAACAAGAAGTGGAAACTAAACAAAACATTGCCAAATGTATATTTATTTATTTTATATGTTTTTGATTTTTGAAAACTGCAAAAATAGAAAGACAGTGAACAAAATATTTGAATGTAAAAAGACGTCCTTTATTTATGATAAAAAAATGCAGGTATCCACATAGATGAGCCCTACAATGAGTCATCACGCCCTGGGCGGAACGTAAGACTTGGATATGCATGAATAAACAAAGAAAATTACTCTTCAAGAAGAGTGACTTGGATAATCTCTTCAGAAGACCAATTGCGGAGAACTTCACCCGGGACCCTTGGACGCACCCAGTTGTCAATGTCGCAATCACTATCCTCGTCTCCTTCGTTGATTGCAGAGACCTGGCAAGCATTCTCAAACGCCTCTTCAGCAACCCCTTCAACAGACTCTTGGGCAGATAGGTCTTCAGCTTGGAGGATACCATCGTCAAGCAAGGCCTGGATACCTTGCTGCAGCCTCAAACAACCTCCACTCTGTGCAACACAGCCGAAACAACCGCTCTCACAACCGGGGGAAACATCTGCCTTTAGCAAGTATTCTTTGATTTCTAACAGCGGAGTCTTCAGTTTCAACACCTCCTTGACTAATTCGACTTCTCCTTCAACCATGTTAACATTTGCTCTACCATGCTGCGGCATAGGATTGTTGACGACATTAGGAGTCGGTGCAAAGTTAATGGCCTTTGAATCAATAAGGTCCTGAACTACGTGCTTAAAAGCTTTGCAGTTCTCAATAGTGTGGCCAGGTGCCCCATAGTGGAACTCACACCTAGCATTGGCGTCATAACCCACTGGAAGCCTGCCAACGGGAGGAGCCAAAGTGCGTAACTGCACAAGTTACAATTGTTGAAGGCTGGGAAGCAACTGGGCATACGACATCGGAAGAGTGTCGAAATGCCTATCCAACATCCTCTGTCTTTGTTGATAAGCAGGTCTGTTACCCTGTTGTTGTTGGTATTGATTTTGTTGATGTTGAGGTTGTTGTTGTTGCACTGGTGCTGCAGCCGGAATGGTCACTGCTGCAACATAAGGTTGTTGATGGTAATTTTGAAAGTTATTCCTGCCGTTACCCATGCTCTGATGAGAAGACACAACATTTGCATCCCCTTCTCTCCTCTTCTGTCCTCCTAAGAACGGCTTATTTAACCCCGAAGATGATCCAACCCCGTTTTGGATCTTACACGTCTTCAAGTAGTTCTCCACTCTCTCACCGGTAGAGACCACATCAGCAAAATTCGAGGCGTTGCAACCCACCAGACACTCCAAATAAGATCCAGGCAGTGTGTTCATAAACATGTTGGCCATCTCTTTTTCCAACATCAGAGGCTGAACACGGGAAGCCAACTCTCTCCAGTGTTGAGCATACTCTTTGAAGCACTCATTGCTCTTGAGAGACAGATTCTGGAGCTGAGTCCTGTCAGGTGTCATATCCGTATTGTACTGATATTGCTTCACAAAGGCCTCAGCCAAGTCTCTCCAGTAGCGAATATGGGCTCTGTCCAGCCTCATATACCACTCCAAGGATGCCCTAGCTAGGTTGTCCTGGAAGAAGTACATGAGCAGCTTCTCATCATCAGAATACACGATCATCTTGCGGAAGTAAGCTTGTACATGAGTCTTCGGGCAAGAGTTGCCATTGTACTTATCAAACACGGGGACTTTGAATTTTGGCGGAACTCTCACGCCTGGGACCAGCCCCAAGTCAGCAACATCCACACCAAGAGCATTCTGCCCTTCCACAGATTTCAACCTCTCTTCCAGTCTCCGAAACATAGGGTTCATACCATGGCCCATGCCAAAGTCCTCCTGAAGCAGGGGGAATTGATCCTCCTGATCATCACGGATGGGTTGTTGACCAAGGTTGCCATGTGGGATTGGGATAGGCCCCGGTCCATTGGGTCCATTAGCCTCTCCAGCGGGAGGATCAGCCACAACCTCCGGTTGAGTAGTAGGGGGATTCCCCTGTACCAACAATCTAATCTCCGGTTGTCCCTGAGCCACTCCTTGGACCACTTCCATGAACTTATTCATGTGAATCCTCATCTCAGCGAGCTCTTCTTGTAAACCTTCTATTGCTCTCTGTTGATTCCTTCGGGTACCGTATCGGTGAATGCCTGAGTCAGCTATCCTAATAATGGAATACCAAACAAGATGAGAACACTGCGGCGGTACCTGTTATGCAAGATATGCTAATGAATATGCAAATGCAATGACATGTTTATCAATTTCAAAGGGTATTCTACCCCTTGATTCCAGTCTCACATTAGATAAACAGTGTAAGAAAACCCCGACTAGAATCAAGAAGAAGATATAAACCCCTAGGAATAGATAAACATGATGCATGCAATGCTTATGATTTAATTTTTATATCAGAGGAACTTTAGAGTCTTATTTGCAAATTTTGGAAATATTAAACGTTTATCACATACGGAAATATCACGTCAATTAATATTTGGAAATGTTTTTACGCCAAAGAAGTACAGTCTTGGTAACCAAATACAATACAAGAGAGAAGGAAGATGAACATCCTATGGATCCCTAGAAGAAATCATCCAAAGCCCTCGAGACCGAAAGATAAGCTGCACAAAGCCTCTTCACCTCCCTTTCATAGGCTGCCTCCATATCTGCCTTCTCTTTGGCGAGTCAATCATACTTCCTCTTCCAAAACTTGGAAGACTGAGGAAGTAGAGAAGTCAATGCGTCATCAGGATCATCAATAACCTGGTGCTCAAGGAACTCTATCAAAGCATCCTTCTCTCTGATCTGCTGAAGCAACTCCTCTCGTTCACGGATCCAAGCACGCGAACGGTCTTCGTCTCTCAACTCCTCTACTCCTAGGCTAGGGAGGGTTGAAGGCCCAGCCACAACCAAAGGTGTGGGTCTTGGATACTCATAAGGCATGAGGTACTCGGAAGCTCTCCTCCTAACCTAAGAGGTATAGGGTTCCAAAGCGATACAGTTCTTCGGACCTAGCTCCATCCTTCCTTTCTTATGGATCTTGCACCAAGCGTGGACCATCCCGCCCTTCAAGCCTTGGGGATCTTTACCCTCCTGAAAGAACACACCCTCTAACAGAATGTTATTGGGTTTATCCTTTAGGGGGAACCCAAGCTGACGACGTGCCAAAATAGGGTTGTAGTTAATTCCACCGCATGTACCAAGAAGAGGTACATTGGAGAATTCACCACAATAGTCGATAATCTGCACACCATCATATACACGGTTGTACCAAAATATCTCATCATTAGTGAGAGACATAAGTCTCGTGGACCACCGTAGACATCCTTTGTTCTCCTTGAAGGCGAGTGTTTGAGGCAAGTGCGAAATAAACCACTTGTACAACAGAGGCAAACAGCACACAATGGTACCACCGCCCTTTGCATTCCTCATATGCAAAGAGAAATAAGTGTCACCCAACAGAGTAGGAACGGGATTAAGATTAGAGAAAATCCTAATGGCGTTCACATCCACAAACTTGTCGATGTTGAGGAATAACATTAGCCCATAGATGAGAAGTACAAATATGACCTCAAAGGCATCCTCACTCATGGCCTTCCCAAACATAGTAGCCTGATCAATGAGGAAATCAGACAGGAGACCTTGAATTCCACCTTTGGTAGTCATATGAGCACCAATAATAGATTCATCTATACGCAACAGATCGGCAATCTCTTGAGAAGAAGGAACTCTCTCCAAGCCACTGAACGGCAACTGGTCTAGGATAGGTATGCCCACAAGATAGGCATACTCCTCAAGCGTGGGCAAAAGCTGGAAATCCGGAAAAGTGAAGCAACGGTACAAGGGATCATAGAACTGCACCAACACACTCATCAGACCTTCATCCACTTGAGTATCCAGAATAGACAGAAGCTTCCCATGACGAGCCTTGAATTCCAAGGGATCTAATACATAGGATGTCAAACTCCTTAACTCTTTCAAGTCGGGTTGTCTGAAAATGTACTTCTTCGTATTCCTTCTTTGCTTATCCATGTCTGAAAATTTGCAAATAGACCTCTTAAGTTCCTTGAAAATTTTCTCATTGTTGATGATATGGATGTGTATGAATGCATGAATGCATGGATGCAACAATCACACTCAAGGATCAAGCAAATCACACCACACAAAGGTCATGGGATGGATCAAGTCATCCTTAATATCAATCATCCATTTTGGTGGATTATGGTTTACACCTTATCAACACCCAAGTTCCATGATATTAAGGATACACAAGAACGGATCAACCACGAATCAAGGGTTTGTTGCGAGTCGCGAGCCTGGATTCTTGGTTAAGAACCACCCAAAGGGAGTGTACTATGGTTAAACCTGACAATCATGTTCTACAAGAGGTTCCCATAGTCATCATCCCATCTTTCGGATATTATCGGATAAACGACTACTCGTATTCCAAAAATATTCTCAAGAGAGACTCTTATGAGTGTAGTATCACGTAACAAGCGTATCAAATCTTACACTTGAACAATCTTCGCACTACGTCCTAAAAATAGGCCAAGATGGGCTTGGTAAACTAAGGTCATTGGCTTCTAAGGTCTATATTGGAAAGAGTAATGCCTAACCACGACTACTCGTGTGACATTATTGATCCCAACATAACCTTCACCAAGTGAATGGGCTTGCAAGTCAACTTGTTAAGGAATAACTCCACACAAGTCAACAAGACTATGCCATTCTCCTATCCTAAGTGCACTCGAGTTCGGGTATAGAACTCATCTCACGAAGATCACCAAGCATACAAGGAATTAATATTCAAACAATTCAATCATTACATACAATACAGTAATCCCAAATTTCACAAAAATATGTCACAAAGCAATATACCATACAATACAACAAATATGAAAAGTAGGCAAAACCCACTAGGCAAATGATAGATCCCCAGCAGAGTCGCCACTTTTCTGTAGCGGGGTATTCGTTATCATTAGAGATATTGACTAAATCTAAGGTAAACCATACAAGTCGAGTCGCCACCGCACTTCTACTTATCCAAAGGAATGGTTAGAAAGCGAACAAAAACCTAAAAGTTTTATCGAATCAAAAACTAGTAAAAATGTCAGAGATCTGGGTAAAGGGGTTGGTTATGCAATGGGAAGGTTTTAAGCACCCAAAACACCTTAGGTACTCCTAGGGAGCCCTTTTCATAAGTGTATAATATTTATTTCTTTGTTTCTTTAGTCACCTGTTAATACAAGAATTAAAACGAACATCCGATAACCATTTCAAAATAAGATCAAAAGCTCGATCCAACGTCGAGTAATCATTTTCAAAACTTAACAGAACCAACACGCATTCATCCATCCTCTTGTAAGTCGATTGCCCCAGGCATCGCCATCTACCTGTAAGTCGATTGCCTCCGGCATCTTCATCTACCCTTATCTGTAACTCCTCTCCGCGCTCCATCCGTCGACTCTTGTTCCGTTTAGGTAGCACCCATTAGGTAGAACCCTTTGTATGATAACATAGGTAGAATTCCCCTATTCTTTGCATGCTAACATTAGGTAGATGTTCCCCTTTGTAAATCCTAACACATAGGTCCATATTGCATGACAACTCTAGAGCAGAGCTTCCCAACTTTTAGACCTTCCGTGCGTCTCCGATCTTGTGGCATGTCAGTCCATTCTATTGCAAAGAGGTAACTGCCTAAGACTCGATTCAGCGAGCTGCGACACCTACTGCTAGGACGTTGAACACACTGCCCACCCTCCTTTGACACAGCTGGTGTCCTCTTCTGTAAGTCCATGTTCAGATGGCAATCCTTAACCCCTAGTTAGGCGAACTACGACAACTCTGATTCTCATGTTCAGATCAAATACGTAGCCACGAGACGCGATGTCTTGCCGAGTTTGACTAACGACTAACAACTAATCCTTGCTTGCTTTCGCCCTTGCTGCGATTCTTTTCTCTCGCCCTCGTTGCGATCGAGATCGTCCCTTTCCCCTGCCCTAGTTGCAATCGAGACCCTTGTTCCCGTAGTTAGTCGAACTACGTTTTGCTCTGATTCTCATTCCAGATGAGATACGTAGGCATAAGACGCAACGTCTTACCGAGCACACTTATCTTTAACCCATAGGTAGCCGAGCTACAAAGACTCTGATTCTCATACTCAGATGAGATACGTAGGCAGTGGATGCGACATCCTTGCGAGTCATTTACTTTTAACCTTCCTTTTAGTAAATAGTACTTTAGATATACCTACACCCTTTAGACTAGAACAACACTTATGAAAAGGGCTCCCTAGTAGTACCTAGGATGTTTTGGGTGCTTAAAACCTTCCCATTGCATAACCAACCCCCTTACCCAGATCTCTGACATTTTTACTAGTTTTTGATTCGATAAAACTTTTAGGTTTTTGTTCGCTTTCTAACCATTCCTTTGGATAAATAGAAGTGCGGTGGCGACTCGACTTGTATGGTTTACCTTAGATTTAGTCAATATCTCTAATGGTAACGAATACCCCGCTACAGTAGTTTCCTACAATGAGTACGAGAAGAACACCAATAGGGAAACAACCAAAGAAATCTTTGGGTCCTTGAAAATGACGAGCGAAGGCAACAATCAAGTCAAAGAGACTAAGGCTCTGGCCTTAGTCTAGAAGTATGAAGCTTTAAGAATGGAAGATGATGAAGTTGTTGAAGTGATGTTCTCAAGGTCCCAAACCTTGGTTGCAGAACTCAAGGTTCTGGACAAAGGATATACTACAGCAGATCATGTTAAGAAGATAATCATAAGTTTTCCCAAAAAGTGGAGACCTATGGTTACTACTCTGAAGTTATCCAAGGATTTGAACAGCATAAGTCTCAAAGAACTTATCATCTCCCTCAGAAGTCATGAAATAGAGCTAGAAGAAGACGAACCTCAGAAGAAAAAGGAAATTTGTTGCTCTAAAGTCTAGATCAGAAAGAAAAAAAACATAAAGGAACAAAGTCTTTCAAGCTGAAGAGAAAGAAGATGGTGACACTGAGAATGAAGATTCTGATGATGAAGAAGAATTATCTCTTCTCTCCAGAAGAATCAAACAGCTCTGGAGAAAAAGGCAAAACAACTTCAGAAGGCCCGGATAGAAGGGAGAACATTCAGATTCAACCTCCAGAGGCAGACCCAACAAGGAAGTGGTGTGTTATGAATGTAAAGAGCCTGGACACTACAAAAATGAATGTCCAAAGCTAAAGAAG